>NC_063440.1:3943228-4243228 GCF_020379485.1 Brassica napus
TTTTACATAAATGGAAACAATAGCAAAGAGTTCAGATCTGGCAAATGACGACCCACAAAACCTCCCATCATTCTTGGTGCGCAGCATCATCACCTCATTTAGTATAGAGTTTACACCCTCTGCACATGTGTTCCACCGAAGTGGTTTTCAGTTTGTGTGATGGTCCAGCTTAGATATTTTGTATCCTTACAGATGAGGACGCATCCCAACATTCCTTTTTACCGGTGCGGCTCGCATTTAATCAACCTCAGCATGTTACAAGGTAACTGAGGGAGCTTCGCTTTATAAATGTGTAAGTTCCCATCCATGAACATCATTATATAAGGGATAAGTATCACATACTTAAGGGAATTCTAAGTAATATATAAAGGGTTAGGGTCAATTTACTTATCACCAATTGGTTTTATTTGTAAGCTCAAAATAAACCCAAATCTCACATGGTATCAGCCTAGATCCTAAAAACAGAATCCATAAACCCCTAACTAATATAACCGATATCCCACATGTTGCTTCAACAAAATCAGAGAGAACAAACTATGCAAAGCATAAACCCCAACAATAGTGAATTCATGCATCTTGCTGGCCTATTTGAAAATGGCTTACTTGAACCACACCACTTTACTCTCTTCCTGGTTTTACAAGATTTTTCGACCATTTTCTCCCTTTACTCTCCATTTAGATACTTTTCTTCACCGAGAGAGAGAGAGAGAGAGAGAGAGAGAGAGAGAGAGAGAGAGAGAGAGAGAGAGAGAGAGACTGAGAAGGAGAGGGGGAGAGAGAGAGAGAGAGAGAGAGAGAGAGAGAGAGAGGGAGAGAGAGCGGAGAGGGAAGAGAGAGAGGAGAGAGAGAGAGAGAGAGAGAGAGAGAGAGGAAGAGAGAGGAGATCAGCAGGAGAGAGATTGTGACTTTTTACAAGGATAATTGCCCTTTTAGATGTAATCCATGCTAACAATCCCAAGCTGCTGATTTTTCATTGGACATTGTATACAAAATTTCCTTCCAAGAACCCCACAGCACGAGCTTGAACTTGATTCAACTTGTCCAAACACCTCCTTCATTTATCATTTAAAAAAATACTGTTTCTGCGAATCCTTAACCTTTGTGGGGTTTCAGAGCTCTTATGAACACCTAGAGTCTCTGCCATGACCAGCGGGTCACTCACGGGAGCCGGAAATAATAAGAAATTGGAAAATCAATCACCAAGACAATAAAAAACAAAGCAAACAAGGGGTGCGCGCAGACGCGCAGTATTCTGATTCGACCACCTTTTGCAATGCATATATTAACATCAAAGTGCGGAACATCATGGCCCAATGGTAAGGATGGGTTCTTTCCTGCATCGAGGTTCGAGTCTGAACCCTGCTGGAGGGAACCACTGCATGATGTCTCTGGCACTCCACATGAGTATGAGCCCTTGCATAAAGCTCATTTGGAAAGTCCGGTGCGTGAGTCTATCCATGGGTCACACGCCTCTAGGAGATTAGTCTGGGTTTGTTTGGGCCTGAGATTTACTCATGAGTTATCAAAAAATAAAAAAAAAATATAATTTGCAGTGGGATTGTAGATGCTCTTATAATGAGGTGCACAAAATATGATAGCTGTTTTAGGTCTTCACTATAACTAGGTGCTTTTTTACATAAATGGAAACAATAGCAAGAGTTCAGATCTGGCAAATGACGACCCAAAACCTCCCATCATCCTTGGTGCGCAGCATCACCTCATTTTAGTATAGAGTTTACACCCTCTGCACATGTGTTCCACCGAAGTGGTTTTCAGTTTGTGTGATGGTCCAGCTTAGATATTTTGTATCCTTACAGATGAGGACGCATCCAAACATTTCCTTTGTAACGGTGCGGCTCGCATTTAATCAACCTCAGCATGTTACAAGGTAACTGAGGGAGCTTCGCTTATAAATGTGTAAGTTCCCATCCATGAACATCATTATATAAGGGATAAGTATCACATACTTAAGGGAATTCTAAGTAATATATAAAGGGTTAGGGTCAATTTACTTATCACCAATTGGTTTTAGTTGTAAGCTCAAAATAAACCCAAATCTCACATGGTATCAGCCTAGATCCTAAAAACAGAATCCATAAACCCCTAACTAATATAACAGATATCCCACATGTTGCTTCAACAAAATCAGAGAGAACAAACTATGCTAAGCATAAACCCCAACAATTGTGAATTCATGCATCTTGCTGGCCTATTTGAAAATGGCTTACTTGAACCGCACCACTTTACTCTCTTCCTGGTTTTACAAGATTTTTTCGACCATTTTCTCCCTTTACTCTCCATTTAGATCCTTTTCTTCACCGAGAGAGAGAGAGAGAGAGAGAGAGGAGAGAGAGAGAGAGAGAGAGAGAGAGGAGGAGAGAGAGAGAGAGAGAGAGAGAGAGAGAGAGAGAGAGAGAGAGAGAGTTGAAACAGACTTTTTTACAAGGAATAATTGCCCTTTTAGATGTAATCCATGCTAACAATCCCAAGCTGCTGATTTTTCATTGAACATTGTATACAAAATTTCCTTCCAAGATCCACCACAACATGAGCTTGAACTTCATTCAACTTGTCCAAACACCTCCTTCATTTATCATTTAAAAAGTGTTTCTGCGAATCTTTAACCTTTGTGGGGTTTCAGAGCTCTTATGAACACCTAGAGTCTCTGCCATGACCAGCGGGTCACTCACGGGAGCCGGAAATAATAAGAAATTGGAAAATCAATCACCAAGACAATAAAAAACAAAGCAAACAAGGGGTGCGCGCAGACGCGCAGTATTCTGATTCGACCACCTTTTGCAATGCATATATTAACATCAAAGTGCGGAACATCATGGCCCAATGGTAAGGAAGGGTTCTTTCCTGCATCGAGGTTCGAGTCTGAACCCTGCTGGAGGGAACTACTGCATGATGTCTCTGGCACTCCACATGAGTATGAGCCCCTGCATAAAGCTCATTTGGAAAGTCCGGTGCGTGAGTCTATCCATGGGTCACACGCCTCTAGGAGATTAGTCTGGGTTTGTTTGGGCCTGAGATTTACTCATGAGTTATCAAAAAAGAAAAAAAAAAAAAAAAATATATATATATATATATATATATATATAACACCAAAGAAATTTTATGCTTCTTTCAAGCATGCTACATTAAGTATACAACCACAAAGAAATAAATCATAAAATCAGAGTATAGAATACTAAAAAAACACCAAGTTATAGTATCCCATATCTCTGCAACACATATGATAGCTGTTTTAGGTCTTCACTACAACTAGGCGCTTTTTTTACATAAATGGAAACAATAGCATGAGTTCAGATCTGGCATATGACGGCCCAAAACCTCCCATCATCCTTGGTGCGCAGCATCACCTCATTTTAGTATAGAGTTTACACCCTCTGCTCATGTGTTCCACCGAAGTGGTTTTCAGTTTGTGTGATGGTCCAGCTTAGATATTTTGTGCACCTCATTATAAGAGCATCTACAATCCCACTGCAAATTACTGCAAAATGGAGTGGAGAATGCATTTATGAACAAATAAAAAATAATTACTCTATAAATGGAGTAATGTCTTTTTTGTTTGTTTATGACCGCAAAACATGGAGTAATGTATCATTATAACACTGTTTATTCAATCATCCTACTATATAAAAGGGACTAAATCCTTCCTTTCTAAGCCCTGCCACATGGGCAAAATATTGTGAATCAACCAAGATGCCATGTCATCCGGACTGGGCTTGAGTTAAAAAAAAAAGCTATTTTCAGAGCCCATTCGACCCATCTCGAAGCCCATTCCCGAACCACTCTCTCATAAGCATAATCCCGTGTTCTAAACATCCAGTGTTAAATTTTTTAAAACACTCATATGTTAGAAATTATTTAGAAAATATCTTTATATAAATGTTTTTTCTTGAATAATATTTAATTATAATTTTTTTGTATCTTTTTAACTTTTACAATAATTATCTTATTTTAAATTTTTTTGATAATTTTATTATATTATTTTAGAATCAATTATTTAATATTAATATAACATATAAATTTTATATGATTAAAATAAAATTCGTTTTAATTATATATAAAATTCATTAAGGGTATTGTTTTAATTAACACATTAGCGAATCAGTTAGAAATTAATAATAAATCAATAAACTATCTAAAAGTCTAAAACCTAATAAAATATGACAAATAAGAAAAACTAACTGAATTTTAATATAAAATATAATTTAATATTACTAAAATAAAATTCATTTTTAATATATATATATAATATTAATTAAGGGTATTTTTAAATTAATAAATTAGTACTTAGCTAAAAATAAATAATAAATCAATGATTTAGCTAAAACCTAATAAAAACATAACAAATAAGCAAATTTACTAAAATTATGGATAATATAAAATATGATTGATTTTTTAATACAAAATTAAAATAAGAGTTTTGTTAAATAAAACATAAGTTTGCCGTATCGGTGTTACAATAAAAAACAATCATTAATAGTGTCGTAGGAATTATGTCTTTCCTATTAGCGAATAAAATTGAAGCAGAGTGTTGGAGGATAGCTCAATGTATCGACGAGATTATGGAGATTGATATGGGAGTTGAGGTAACAAACATAACTGTTCCTCCGCAAAGAAACGCTCCTGCTAGACATCCTGGATAAATGAAAGAGACATATCTGGACTTGGCTTTGTGTTAATGGATGGTGACTTTCCAATCCTGTTTGGAGCAAGGCCCGATATGCACACACTAAATCACCACTTCAAGCGGAAGCTGAAGATTTGCTATGGGCAATGCAAGTGATACTGAAGTTTGGACACAGAGAGATGGTCTTTCAATCGACTGTGAACAACTGGTTATACTCATTCAAAAGGAGGAAGATTGGCCTGCGTTGGACAAGGAGCTCGACGAAATACAGGCTGTATCCAAAGAATTTTCTGAACTTTCTATTGCTTATATTCCTAGATCTTTAAAATTTCGTACGAATAGCCTAGCAAAAGGTGTCCGATCACGCGCATCTTGATCAGCTTTTGTAAACCCTTTTGCACCAAGTTGGCTAGCCCCACAAGCTAGCATGAGGGTGCCAAAAAAAGGAATAAAGTTGAAAGTGAAACTAAATATCCCAATGAACAAATTTATCAGAAGCCCATATTTATGTGGATGTCTATATGGGACAAACAATTTTTTTAGACAATTATAGAATATAGTCACGAAAATCAATCCTAAAATATATAATTTAAAAAAGCCATTTAAACAAACCATCAAAATTTTCAATATTACACCAAATAAAAATATAAAGGCCAACTATATTTTCTTCATGTATAATGTGTTGTGGTAAGATTTAAAAAAATTAACAGTAAGGAAAAATTAGATTTTTAATTCTAAATTTACAGTTAAAACATAACATTTTATAAAACTAAACAATTGACATAATAGTACAAAAATATGAAGAAAAAAATCAAAATACTATCCGCGCGTAGCGCGGACAAGGACCTAGTTAGCTATAAAACCAACAATTATTCAAAAAATGTTCACCTAAAATAGTTTCCAACTCTCATTGATCAAACCTAAATCAAGTTGAGTAGCCCGAAACTGCCCAAATACCACAATTAACATACACTTTTTTTTTTTTGATAAAACACAATTAACATACACTTCCTCCATAAAATGTAACTACACCGGCCACACCAAAAACATATAATAGATTTTTAATAGTACTCAATATATCTTTTAAGCTTCACCACCCAATAACAACAACGCGAAGAAAAAAAAATTAATAGGCTACGTCACATATTTAAGATTCTTAAATTTGGCTATTTCGAAAACTGTAGCAACAATCTAGGAGTCTTCCTATATGTTAACCAAGCCAGCACCATAGTAGGTGAACCAAACGTTTGTAGCCTATAATACAAATTGTTAGGTAGTCAAAATTTTAAATCATTGCTAGACAATTATGGTCTGAACTGGTCAACACAATATAAATAAAAAGAACAAAAGGATATTTTATTATCACGGTGAGTGTAACCACGATTAATAAAAAATACAATAACGAAAAAATAAGTATATAAAGGTAAAATATAACTTTACCACGAGTGATAATAATTCAGAAAAGTTAAAAAAAAAATTAAAAAGGAGGAGCCCAATAATATATACTCAAGTTTTTTTTTTTTTAACATAATATATATACTCAAGTTTTTTTTTTTGCTAAGAATGCTAATATCATATTAATGATGTTCAGATTTTACAAAAAAGTTAAATCTAGATAGTACTCAAACTTGGCAAAAAGAAGAAAAAACAAGATAGAGCAAAAGTGCTGATGTGAGATAACAAGTTAAGTCCCACATCGGATACTAGACAAAGGAAAGTCTAATATATAAAGAGATATCCAACTCTAATAGTACGAGGCCTTTTGGGAAGGAAACCAAAAGTAAATCCATGCGGGCCTGCCTCTTAGGCCCAAAGTGGACAATACCGTACTAATAAGATAAGATAGAGTTGGATACGGGATTTCGCAATCCCAACAATTGGTATCAGAGCACCAGGTTGACGAAGATCTGCAAGAAGACCAAAATACCCTTCAAGTAAGAATAAGAGAGGTTCAGCAGAAACAGTCAAGATGATCATGGAACCTGTGACGACGATCTCAAAGGACCGAGATGTAGTGGGAGAAACATTCTCAAAGGAAGCCATGCGATTACCGGTACAAGGTGGTGCCAAAGATGATTCGCCGAAGGAAACACTCGAGATGGATGTGATCCTTAGCTTGAGGGGGAGAATGTGAGATAACAAGTTAAGTCCCACATCGGATATTAGACAAAGGAAAGTCTAATATATAAAGAGATATCCAACTCTAATAGTACGAGGCCTTTTGGGAAGGAAACCAAAAGTAAATCCATGCGGACCTGCCTCTTAGGCCCAAAGTGGACAATATCGTACTAATAAGATAAGATAGAGTTGGATACGGGATTTCGCAATCCCAACAGCTGAGAAGCCTAAAAATTATATAATCCAACTTGACAAGAGGTTTTGAAATTTCTTTCTATCCCTTCTTGCCATGTTAGTGTTCTTGACTTCTCGATATATCATCCTTGCAATCACCACTGGTCAAAAGTTATATACTCAAGTTTCAGCTACAAAACACGAGTTGGAGGTGAAGAACAAATCAACAATAACCAGAAAACTAATGCAAGCATCTATAATAGAACATATATACGTTCGCAAAAAAGAAAAGAAATAAGAACATATCTAACACAATGAGATAGTCTCACACACAACAAAAACCTCATCCAGTGCAGATGGCAACTTCATGAAACACACAACATCTAACTACCAATTGTTAGTCCTACGTAAGAGTTGATAAAAATAAATTTCACCATCTATAATAGAACATTTATAACACAATCTCCAACGAGACTAGACACACAATAAACACACAAAATAGATACTACATATAACAAGAAATACAACACTCAAAAAATAAAAAAATACAACACTGCTTGTAATAGTATTGTAGATTATGCACATCAATTTCACATTTTCTGTTAGATAATTACAGATTGTTTCTTTTGCTATAGATTCCAATTTTCCAAACCGGAGATATGTCCAAAAATTCAAGAAAACTGTAAAAGATATATTACAAATACCAAAAATTTATCCAAATATCAAAAATATGGAATCACAAGCAAAACTAATAAGAAGTCCTTCTCTTATTCAATATCTCAAAGCTCTCAAAGCACAAATCACAAATCACAAATCAATAATATATTATACAACACAATATGCATCTCCATATATATATATATAACTAGATAATTCCTAGTTTCAATAGTATTATCATAAATCATATTTCCTAATCCTAAGGATAACCACAACTCATTAAGAAAAAGGAAAAGGAAACTTGGAAATCAAGCTTATCCAACATTCTCCCCCTTAAACTTGAACTTATTTTCACTCACATCTTTAACTCCAATCAGATCCCTCATCTCTTTGAAACGAATTCTACCAAGTTATTTAGTAAGAATATTAGCCTTCTGTTCACTTCCTGGAATATGTTCCACTTCAACTTGTTCATTCTCAACACACTCTCGAATGAAATGAAACCTCCTATGAATATGCTTACTTCTCCTATGAAACACCGGATTCTTTGTTAAAGCAATCGCCGATCTGTTGTCAACCTTGATGACCACACGTGTACTTGCTTTCCCAATCGCCTCACTCAACAATTCTTGCAACCATATAGCTTGTTTCGCAGCCTCTGTGGCAGCCATAAACTCTGCTTCACAAAAAGATAGAGCTACTATCTCTTGCTTCGTTGAACTCCATGTTATGGGACTCTCTCCCAAGTAAAATATATGACCAGTAGTGCTCTTGCCATAATCGTTGTCAACATTATGGGAGCTGTCGTTGTCAACATTATGGGAGTTGTCACTAAATCCTAACAGCTTGGTTCCTCCTCCACGCGAGTAAAAGAGGTCGAGGGAGCAAGTGCCTCTTAGGTAACTAAGAACCTGTTTTAAAGCAGCCCCATGAAACGCATAGGGAGTTTGCATGTACCTGCTAAGCACTCCAACAGAGAATGACAAATCAGGCCGAGTGTGCAGCAAGTAACGCAGACAACCAATGCTCCGTCTATA
The DNA here is from genome assembly GCF_020379485.1 of Brassica napus. Taxonomy (NCBI): domain Eukaryota; kingdom Viridiplantae; phylum Streptophyta; class Magnoliopsida; order Brassicales; family Brassicaceae; genus Brassica; species Brassica napus. The sequence goes on from NC_063440.1 coordinate 3,951,857, forward strand.
CTCCTTCTCATCAAATTTCTCTTTGTTAGGCTCCTTGTAGAATTTTGCATTCATCTCCATTGGTACATGAGTTAGATTACACAAGCTCATTCCAGTTTCTTCAAGTATCTTGCGAGCATATCTGTCTTGTTTGAGTGTGATGCCTTCCTTGCCTTGCAAGACTTCTATGCCCAAGTAGTAGGTTAACTTCCCAAGGTCACTCATCTCAAATTTAGTCGCCATCTCTCTCTAAAATCACACACAGTCTTAAGAGATGATCTAGTAACCAACAAGTCGTCCACATAAACCACTACAATAAGAATCTCTCGGCCTTCTTCCTTTCGGTAGAGTGAAGGATCTTTTGAGCATCGATGAAAGCCTAAACCCCGTAGTATTTGGTTGAGTTATATGTTCCAAGCTCTTGGTGCTTGTCTTAAGCCATAGAGAGCCTTCTTAAGCTTGTATACTTTTTGTTCTTCTCCTGAGACGATAAAAGCCTCTGGCTGACTAACATACACTTCCTCCTTTAATTCTCCATGAAGGAACGCGGTTTTAACGTCAAACTCGTGTATTTCCCATCCAAATGTTCCAGCTAGTGCGATGATCAGGATAATAGTCTCGATTCGGGACACCGAAGCAAACACTTCATCATAATCTATGCCATGACGTTGAACGTACCCCTTGGCTACTAACTGAGCCTTATATCTGCTAATGGTTCCATCAGCGTTACGTTTGATTTTGAAAACCCCCTTTAGACCAATGGGTTTTATTCCTGCAGGAAGCTCAACAAGATCCCAAGTATTGTTTTTCTCTATTGAGAAAATTTCATCTTTGAACGCATCAATCCAAACTTTCAGCTTTTTAGCTTCATTAATGTCCCATGGCTCGTCGTTAATGATCATTAACAGATGCTTGCTTTCTTCTTCGGCGATCAGGACATAGTCATCGAGATATGATGGTTTATTTGATGCTCTTGTTGATCGCCTTGATTGAGTCTGATCCTCATCTTCATTGTCGTCATCATCAGCTTCAACTTCATCACCGTTACCTTCGTTTTCAAGGCTTGCGACATCCTCTGATGCAGAGGAGCTAGCATTCTCCTGATCACCATTGCTTAATTGTTTCAAGTTCAACTCAAACTCTCATGCATCAAGTCCGTTTGCGTCAACCTTCCAGCCCGCGTTAGCTTGATCACTCCAGTTCCATTCACGTTCCTCCTCGAACATGACATCGCTAGACACGACAATTCGTTTGCTCAACGGGTCGACAAGCCGGTAGGCTTTTGATCCCGGTTCTGTTCCTAAGTGAACTAGAACTCTCGATCGATCATCGAGTTTTCTCCTTCATGCCGTCTCAGTTCGTGCTTGACACACACACCCGAATACTCTAAGATGAGAGAGGTTTGGTTTTCTTCCCTTCAGAGCTTCATATGGAGTTGAGTTCTCCAATGATCTTGTTGCAACACGATCTTCGCCCCAGAGAAAATTCGGCATACTCATGTGTTTTAGAATGCTTCTAGTCATCTCTAAGAGCATTCGATTGCGTCGTTCTACCACTCTATTTTGCTGAGGAGAATATGGTGCAGTCAAGTGTCGATTCACTTCATGTCTCTCGCAGTAGCTTTGAAATTCTCGTGAAGTAAACTCACCTCCTCGTCAGTTCTCAAATTTTTGAGCTTCGTATGTGTTTCTTGTTCCACAAGGTTTTTGAAGCGTTTAAACTTTTCGAAGGCTTCCCCCTTTTCTTTCAAGAGTATAGTCCACATATAACGTGAGTGATCATCGATAAGAACGAAAACATATCTGCTGTGTGCTGGAGTCGATGGTGAAATAGGTCCACAAAGATCAGCATGTACTAACTCAAGGATATTCATTGCTCGGAAATGTGTTGCTTGTGGGAAGGGTTTCCTGGCTTGTTTTCCTTGTAAGCACACAAGCTTCGGTATCTCGGTTTGGTTAGGTACTGCTTCGACGAACTCTTTATTGACCATCATTCTCATTGTTTCTTTGTTAAAGTGACCTAAACGGGCATGCCACAACGCGCCTCCTCCAGATGCCTTGGCTTGTAGGCATTGTATGATATCAGCTTGTAACGTCACTTTGTAAATGCGGTTCTTGGTTCTTGTGGTTTTGATCATCGTGTAACCTTTACGATCAAGCAAGGTTAACGTGTTCTCCTTTATGGAAACTTCACATCCTGCCTCAGTAGCTTGTCCCAAGCTAATAATGTTACTATGTAGTCCCGATATGTAGTAAACATCTCTTAGTACCTTCTTCTCACCACTCTTGAGGATAAACCGTATTGAACCCTTTTCCGTTATTGTGGGAACCGAAATTCGCACTGTCGATTTCCGTTTAAATAAGGAAACTAGGAAAACCCTAATTTCCCAGAGGTCCCGGATCTCTGCGAGAGTCAACGACAAGTGACCGAATATATGCGGAAATCATGAAAAGATAACAAACGAGTTTAGAGAAAACAGTAGATCTTATTTCAAGTCCGCGTAAGAGCGTTGCGATCATTACAAGAGATCATAAAAGCTTTGGCCGCAAAGGCTGTCAGCGAGTTACCTAGTTCTAGCGGCCTAATGGCTCAAACCTAGGTGAGTCGCAGCTCGATAACGAAAGACGAAATAGATAAAGAAAAGGTTTTTGATTGATTTCGGACTGAACCTTGTTAAAGGCTGCCTACGTACCCCTTTTGAGGATCAAGCCGAACGTAGTTCAATTGATAGAGCTGGACAAGAGATCAAACTGCCTGGGCGAGTTCGTCTAGTAATTGAGTGCCAGTCATAGAAACCGAACTTGTCGAGAATAAGCCTAAAGTTTCTAAGTGCAGAGAATTCCGAATCTAAAAAGTTCTCCTCTTGCTCCTCGCCTAGGACTCCTTATATACTAGCTCCAAGGTCGGTTTACGCTTTTACTCTTCTGCCCTTAAGCCGTCATAGCATAAAAATGGAGATATTCCATTTTTCCCGATCTTCACAATTATCTTCAAAACTTCCGTATTTATCCGCGGAAACTTGACATTTATCCTTCCTTGTGGACCAAGCGTAAACCAGGCTGTGGTTTACGGGCTTTTGGTTAGGGAAATCATAGGATGGGCCTCGAGTCGTGTTTTAGGTCCCTTTGGGCCGTCTTCCGACTCGACACGTTTACTACGAGTTTTCTGCGGTTTCTAATCCGCGAAGTTTGATCGATGAATTAGAATGGCGGTAAACATGGACTGAGCTTGCTACGGTCTTCGGGAGATAGCACTCGAAGGTTTTGACGAGAATGCAAGAACTGGTGTCGTATTGACGTTCGGAAAGGTTCAATCGCTACACAGCGACCGAACTTTGGCTCGAGCCCGGTCGCTACGTAGCGACCGAGCGGGACGATCGCTCGGTCGCTACGTAGCGACCGAGCTTGGCTCGGGCTCGGTCGCTACGTAGCGACCAAGCGAGACGGATGCTCGGTCGCTACGTAGCGACCGAGCTGTGTGCATGCTTGGTCGCCGCGTATCGATCGAGCTTGGCTTGTCCGCGGTCTGATTTCCATACTCGAGCTTGTCCGCGGCCGATTTGGATACATGTCCGTTGCCTTCGGACAATCGGTATTTAGTGGTTCGATTGAGATTTTGACGATATTTTACTGCAAGGCTGTTCGTAAAGATATCTTTACGAAGATTACTTTTCGTAAAAACAATTATGCCAATTTTTTCGGACTTTCAGACATTGATTCCGTCGTGACCGATTTTGACCCCAACAGTTAGCCCCCCAGCTCGTTAGAACCATGAGCTTTTAGCGTGAGGTTCTAGCGAGTGGCTTGGCAAGTTAGGTGAGTTAGGCGGAATTAATGGTTGAAAAGGTCTGTGGTAACTGATCTTCTCGCTCTCCTAAAAGTAGAAACGCGATAAGATTGGGGCTGCGCCTTATTACGGCTGCCTACGTACCCTTGTTGAAGGGATCAAGCCTTTCGTAGTTCGTCTTTGAGTTAAGGATCTTATGACTAGTTTTCTAGTGAGACCTTTATGGTCTAGTTCTTATATAGCGGTTATAAGGCGTGTTGCTGCCGATGGCATTTTGTATGGATGTAGAAGGAAAACTACGAGTTGTCATCTCGTAATCTAACTCTGTGTGAATTGCTATATCCGTAATCTGTTTCGAGAGTTTTCCGCAGTGTGTAAACTTGGGGATTTCTGAAGATTCTCGAATATTGGCAAAGAGACAAATTTTGGGATCTCGTATCAGGGTGTTTGATACTATGCCTAGAGATGTTAGAGACCAGTGCGCTGGGTTTAGGGCAAGACCTAGGTTTACTCCTGGTTTTAGAGGGTGCGATGACTAATTCGACTTACGTATCCCGTTTCAGTTTCATCCTGATTCCATACCGATTTAAAGTCCGCAATAGGTTCTCGGCTTATACGACTTGTATGGTTGGAATCGAGCATCTCTCCGGAGATCGGAAGTGCTGGACCAAAATTTTGGATTTCTTTTATAGCGCTATTATCCTTGTGTCGGATGTACGAGAGTCATCTCTATGAGATGGCTAAGTCTGTTTAGGACGTTGAGAGTTTGTTGTGATCAGCAACAAACTTAATGGTAAAAAATACCGTTTCGAGTCTTCGCGAAGGATATGTTTTGAGAAGATGTTAGTGCGTATGACTGTCTGGTCTTCCAAGAAAATGTTTTTATCGAGGAAGGAAATTTCGTCGAAGAACGAATCTTCAGGCGTCTGCGACGTCTCGCGATGCTGAAGATTTGTTATTCTTTCGTATGCCGCGTTTCGGGCTTGAAATGTTCGCGGGTTTGTAGATGTTTCGCGATGTTGCAAGGGTTTAGTCTTAGCCCTGCGTTTGAGAAACATTCTGGTTTGACTACAAATGTTCGCAGCCAAAATTGTTGTTCCTGTTTGGATGCTAATAGTTTTATTTGCGATCGAGGAATTATGACTGAGGTGTCATGTAAATTTGTCCATGGGAACATGCGTTTTCCTTCATAGTGTTTTGTGAAGTGTTGGCCTTCCGAGATCTATTTCGTGGATTCTTTAGGATGTTTCGTATAGCTCTAGGAGCTTTGTTCTGAATTTTTCCTTACATGCCGCGTATTACGGTTAAAACGTTGCGGGCTTGGAGGAGCGTATTGAACTTGGTCAATTTTCGAAAAGTTTAGATTTTCCGTTAACCGTTTGGTTGTTAGGACTTAGTTTCGTTACGAAGAATTAATCATATGATTTCCGACTGTGGGCTATACGATAATTTATCATATCACATAACCGATTTTACGAAGGTCGTAACTCAGTGATATGTATACATATGTCAAAGTAGCATTGTTTCTGCGGGTTCTACGAGAAACGTTCCCGTTGTGATTTTGATCTTAGGTGAAAGTTGCTTGGAGTTACCCATGGAGTATTACCGAAGTTTATTTCAATACGATCTAGTCGCGGGACGTTTTTCATAGGTTACGCTTGGACTGTGATTTGGTTGTTTCCACGTTGACGACTTGGGATATGTCGGTTCCGAGGAAATTACCAGAAATGAATCGGTTTTAAGACGACGTTCATGTCTCTAACTTTTTCTCTTTTTAGGAAGCGAGCTTGATATGCGTGGCGATCGTTTCTCGACTTTCGGAGAGTTTAGATCGGTTTGCAAGATCTGGATGACCAATTATGGAACAATATATCGAGACAGGAAAAAATCGCATAAAACTTAGTTCGCTAGACTATCCGCCTAGGTTTTACGTTCCCTAAAGTTCTATGGCAGCCTCAAAGTAATTTCCTACGAAAATTCCAAGTCTGATTTCAAAAATTTCAAGTCGGAAATACCTTAGTTCTCTCGAAGATGCAGTTTTGTCTCTTCTCAGTTTTGCGTGCTCATTTCTGTTTCCTATTCTCGTGAATGTTCGCCATTTCCGATATTGGTGTTTATCCTTTGAAACTTGACATTTATCTTCCGAACTTGACTGTTATCTTCTCCTTACATAAGACGTCGATTTTTGTAAAAAGGTCCAATGTAATCGTATAGTTAAGGCGGCTAAGGTGTTAAGTTAACCGTTGCCGTTTTATACGATTAATCTGAATCCATGCGAGAAAATAGGTCTTTGCGGTTTTTTTTTTTTATATCGTAAAGTCTCAATGGTAACTTCAATCGATGCGAAACAAGAGACGTTTCGATCGAGATTCGAAAGTGAACGCAAAGATGGAGGTAGGGTGAGCAGAAACAAGCCAAGGAGTTTAAGATGAGGTTTACTTGTTTTTGTCGTAAAATCTCAACGGAAACTCCGATTGAGACGAAACGAAAAGCATTTCGATGAGAATTCAAAGGAGAACGCAAAGGATGACCCCTTTGAGGCCTGACAGGTCGCTATAGCGAGTGAGGATGTCATCTCGGTCGCTATAGCGAGTGGAAGGGAGCCGAGACGAGTCCCACTTGTTTTCGTCGTAAAATCTCAACGAAAACTCCGATTGAGACGAAACGAAAAGCATTTCGAAGAGGATTCAAAGGAGAACGCAAAGGAAGAACCCTTTGAGGACTTACAGGTCGCTACGTAGCGACTGACAGTCTGACAGGTCGCTACGTAGCGAATGGACGCAAGCCGAGAAGCGTCCTACTTGTTTTCGTCGTAAAATCTCAACGGAAACTCCGATTGAGACGCAACGAAAAGCGTTTCGATGAGGATTCAAAAGACAACCCAAAGGAGGACCTTTCTGAGGCCTTACAGGTCGCTACGTAGCGACTGACAGTCTGACAGGTCGCTACGTAGCGAGTGGAAGCAAGCCGAGAAGAGTCCTACTTGTTTTCGTCGTAAAATCTCAACAGAAAATCCGATTGAGACGAAACGAAAAGCGTTTCGACGAGGATTCAAAAGAGAACCCAAAGAAGGACCTTTCTGAGGCCTTACAGGTCGCTACGTAGCGACTGACAGTCTGACAGGTCGCTACGTAGCGAGTGGAAGCAAGCCGAGAAGAGTCCCACTTGTTTTCGTCGTAAAATCTCAACGGAAACACCGATTGAGACGAAACGAAAAGCGTTTCGACGAGAATTCAAAAGAGAACCCAAAGAAAGACCTTTCTGAGGCCTTACAGGTCGCTACGTAGCGACTGACAGTCTGACAGGTCGCTACGTAGCGAGTTGAAGCAAGCCGAGAAGAGTCCCACTTGTTTTCGTCGTAAAATCTCAACGGAAACTCCGATTGAGATGAAACGAAAAGCGTTTCGACGAGGATTCAAAAGAGAACCCAAAGGAGGACCTTTCTGAGGCCTTACAGGTCGCTACGTAGCGACTGCAGTCTGACAGGTCGCTACGTAGCGAGTGGAAGCAAGCCGAGAAGAGTCCCACTTGTTTTCGTCGTAAAATCTCAACGGAAACTCCGATTGAGACGAAACGAAAAGCGTTTCGACGAGGATTCAAAACAGAACCCAAAGGAGGACCTTTCTGAGGCCTTACAGGTCGCTATGTAGCGAGTGGAGAGTTGGCTTGAGCTCGGTCACTACGTAGCGACCGAGCAGTATGTGTGCTCGGTCGCTACGTAGCGACCGAGCAGCGTGTGCGTGCTCGGTTTCTACGTAGCGACCGAGCCATGTGCGTGCTCGGTTTCTACGTAGCGACCGAGCAGCGTGTGTGCTCGGTCGCTACGTAGCGACCGAGCAGTGTGCGTGCTCGGTCGCTACGTAGCGACCGAGCAGCGTGTTCGTGCTCGGTCGCTACGTAGCGACCGAGCAGCGTGTGTGCTCGGTCGCTACGTAGCGACCAAGCCGTGTGCGTGCTCGGTCGCTACGTAGCGACCGAGCAGCGTGCGTGCTCGGTCGCTACGTAGCGACCGAGCAGCGTGTGTGCTCGGTCGCTACGTAGCGACCGAGCAGCGTGTGTGCTCGGTCGCTACGTAGCGACCGAGCAGCGTGTGTGCTCGGTCGCTACGTAGCGACCGAGCAGCGTGTGCGTAGCGACCGAGCTGTGTAATCGTTTTGTTGTGTTTCCTTTTTCCGCGATTAACGTAGGGGTTTTTCAGCGGTTTTTTTTGGGAGAACAAGTTTTATCCTTCCGAAATGTTTTCGGAAAACGTGTTTTGGTAAAACCCTTACGCATCGAGATTTGTTTACGGGGTTTTGATAAGATTTATCGTTTCCCTTCTTGTTTACAGGGAGAAATCGCGAGCTTGTTTTAGTGCTCTTCCTGTGGCGGAAGGTCGCGACTAAGTTTTCGATTTTGTTGAAAACTACGGCATTTGCGTAAGCGTTGGCCATAGTAGCAGTCAGTGCTGCGAGTTTGTCTTTCATATATCCAAACATCATTTCGATCAAGCGTTTTGTGGCCATGAGTAAGAGTAATCCGTAACCCCCCCTCCTTCTAGCGCCAAACTGTGGGAACCGAAATTTGCACTGTCGATTTCCGTTTAAATAAGGAAACTAGGAAAACCCTAATTTTCCAGAGGTCCCGGATCTCTGCGAGAGCCAACGACAAGTGACCGAATATATGTGGAAATCATGAAAAGATAACAAACGAGTTTAGAGAAAACAGTAGATCTTATTTCGAGTCCGCGTAAGAGCGTTGCGATCATTACAAGAGATCATAAAAGCTTTGGCCGCAAAGGCTGTCAGCGAGTTACCTAGTTCTAGCGGCCTAATAGCTCAAACCTAGGTGAGTCGCAGCTCGATAACGAAAGACGAAATAGATAAAGAAAAGGTTTTTGATTGATTTCGGACTGAACCTTGTTAAAGGCTGCCTACGTACCCCTTTCGAGGATCAAGCCGAACGTAGTTCAATTGATAGAGCTGGACAAGAGATCAAACTGCCTGGGCGAGTTCGTCTAGTAATTGAGTGCCAGTCATAGAAACCGAACTTGTCGAGAATAAACCTAAAGTTTCTAAGTGCAGAGAATTCTGAATCTAAAAAGTTCTCCTCTTGCTCCTCGCCTAGGACTCCTTATATACTAGCTCCAAGGTCGGTTTACGCTTTTACTCTTCTGCCCTTAACCCGTCATAGCATAAAAATGGAGATATTCCATTTTTCCCGATCTTCACAATTATCTTCAAAACTTCCGTATTTATCCGCGGAAACTTGACATTTATCCTTCCTTGTGGACCAAGCGTAAACCAGGCTGTGGTTTACGGGCTTTTGGTTAGGGAAATCATAGGATGGGCCTCGAGTCGTGTTTTGGGTCCCTTTGGGCCGTCTTCCGACTCGACAAGTTTACTACGAGTTTTCCGCGGTTTCTAATCCGCGAAGTTTGATCGATGAATTAGAATGGCGGTAAACATGGACTGAGCTTGCTACGGTCTTCGGGAGATAGCATTCGAAGGTTTTGACGAGAATGCAAGAACTGGTGTCGTATTGACGTTCGGAAAGGTTCAATCGCTACACAGCGACCGAACTTTGGCTTGAGCCCGGTCGCTTCGTAGCGACCGAGCGGGACGAGCGCTCGAGCTTGGCTGAGCTCGGTCGCTACGTAGCGACCGAGCGGGACGATCGCTCGGTCGCTACGTAGCGACCGAGCTTTGGCTCGAGCTCGGTCGCTACGTAGCGACCGAGCTTTGGCTCGAGCTCGGTCGCTACGTAGCGACCGAGCGGGACGATCGCTCGGTCGCTACGTAGCGACCGAGCGGGCTCGGGCTCGGTCGCTACGTAGCGACCAAGCGAGACGGATGCTCGGTCGCTACGTAGCGACCGAGCTGTGTGCATGCTTGGTCGCCGCGTATCGATCGAGCTTGGCTTGTCCGCGGTCTGATTTCCATACTCGAGCTTGTCCGCGGCCGATTTGGATACATGTCCGTTGCCTTCGGACAATCGGTATTTAGTGGTTCGATTGAGATTTGGACGATATTTTACTGCAAGGCTGTTCGTAAAGATATCTTTACGAAGATTACTTTTCGTAAAAACAATTATGCCAATTTTTACGGACTTTCAGACATTGATTCCGTCGTGACCGATTTTGACCCCAACAGTTATCAAGATTCTTGAGTCATCATCGAATCGTACCAATCCGGTAATTGTATCATTAAGCTCAAAGAAGAACTCTCGATTACCACTCATATGGTTACTCGCACCGTTATCAAGATACCACACCTCCATTGTATCTGATTATGCCTCGAACTGTTTAGGTTTCACCTTGTCTTTGTTCAAATAGACTATCTCATGCATCATGAGAGCATCTGCTACTTGCGTATCTTCATCCTTCTTATCTACGGTCTCTTGCAACCGTAGGGATTTATCAGGGCAATCAGTGGCGTAATGCCCTTGTTTATTGCACTTAAAACACGTAATATGGGAAGCATCTCCGCCTCGTCCTTGTTTATATGCTTCTCGTTGTTGTTGAAACGACCCGCGGCCTCTATGATGTGCCCTGGATCGTAGACCCGGGCCAGGATGGTGCACAACTCGACCCAACCAAGGTTTCCCCATCGGATGAAGCAACCATGGACGAGCCAGAAGCTAAATTTGGACGAGCTGGACGAAGTGACACTTATTTGGGCGAGCTAGTCGAGCTGAATCAAAGTGACACTTACATATATGAGCTGGATGAGCTGAGTGAGCTAAGTGACACTAGCTTGGAGCTGAATGAGCTAAGTGACACTGAGGATGGAGCTGGTTTAGTTGCTGGGCGAAATGGACCTTTTTCAGCCCAAAGAAAAATTCATAACAAATTCAATTTGGGTCGATTTTACACCAAATTCGACCAGGACTTTGCTGATGGTCTCCTGCCCATTTGCATCAAGAAATATCAACAAAAGGAGTCAAAGTCGTGGTCATATCAAGGGGCATTCAACAACACACTTATTTCTAGTCAAAAGTCTTAGTCTTTGTTTATGTTTTCTAAGTTTCTAGTTTTCCACAAAAACTCTTAATTTTTCTTTGACCACAAGTAGTATAAATATGTAAGCTCTTCTATGAATAAAATTAGTCTATGTTTTTGAGTTTATTTCGTTTCTTCTCTAAGTGAGAGAGAGAGTTCTTTAGCTAGTTCATCGGTTTGAACCGGCTTGTTGATTTGGTGGTCAGCCAATCATCTTTGTGTGTCGTTTGGTGGTTAACCAACACACTACATTTGTTCTTAGGTGGTTAGCCTTAGATCGTGGTATATCAAGAGCCATTCCGCATCTCTTGACGATCCTTTCAATCCATCTCAGTTCCAGAAGTCCTGTTTGCCTTCTCGGATCATATCCAACACCCAGCTAAAGTGATCCTTCCTATCTTAGGGTTCTTCAGTTGGTATCAGAGCCACTTTGGCTGGTTTGTTTTCATTCTTCTTATCATCTTCTCATATCTTCATCATTTTTCTTTTCTTATTTCTTTTTGGATCCGGGCTGTTCCTTTACTCCCTTGTGATCGCCAGTTATTTAAAAAAAAAAAGAAAAAAAAAAAAGAAAAAAAAAAAGAGTAAAAGTTTTGGCTTGAATCACTTCTGAAGAGAAATCCAGGGGGAGTGGTGGAAGAGAAACCCTGCTGGCTGAAGAGAAACCCAGCCTTAGGACAGTTAAGGCGGATCCATATCAAAATTCTCTTCATCTATCTTTCTCTTTTCTTTTCCCACAAAGTTTGTTTTGGGTTTTGATTGCTGAATTTGACTGCCTATCATCCTTTGAACCAGTGAAAGAACTCTGAGTGACCATTTAAAAATAGAGAGCTAAACACTTGAGAGTGTGAGGATTTTTATTTTCTAACTTTGTTAAGTGTTTTCAGGATGTTTGGACTTCTCAAGAAATCAAAACCACAACAAGACGTCTACTTTCCTTTTAAAACTGTTTTTGAAAAGGATCAATTGATTTTTGATAAGAAACAGTTTGCTTCTAATGAGTTTGACTTTGTGCAGAAACAAAAGAAGAGACAAAACAGGTGCGATGATGAGAAGTGGGTCAGAAGTGGTGATCGTCCCTTCACCAAAGCCAAGAGAAGCAACTGTGTTGTGCCTGATCAGAGCGAGCTTCATACTTATGCCAGCTTGGAAAAGATGTTGCATAAGGCGATTCATGTTGTCCGGCAACTCAAAAAGAAGGAAAACAACAACACTTCTTCAGCACCAAAACAACAAAGTAATTCTTCTTCTCTTTCAAATTCTGATTTGAAAACTAATGTGTTGTCTTCTGATAAAAGCAAGGCTGTGAAAACCACAAGCAAGGCTCTTTCTACCAGGTGCTTCAAATGCCATAGGGTCGGTCATTATGCAAACAAGTGCCAAAAACAGAAATCGTTGGTGACTTTGGAAAAAGTTGAAACCGAGCCAGAAAAGGAAGACATTTTACCAATTTTCGATGACTATGCACATGAACCGAAGGAAGGGTCAGGTGGAGAGCAAAACTGTGGTCATCAAGAAGAACCATCTTCCATTCACAAACCGGACCGAACTCAAGGTGAGCAACGTTCTGATTATGGTTCTTTTGCTTATAATCCTTTTCCTTTTAATGTTTCAGATTTGAGGACAAATCTTTTTGAAGAGAGAGGGAATGATGTGCCCTGGATCGTAGACCCGGGCCAGGATGTTGCACAACTCGACCCAACCAAGGTTTCCCCATCGGATGAAGCAACCATGGACGAGCCAGAAGCTAAATTTGGACGAGCTGGACGAAGTGACACTTATTTGGGCGAGCTAGTCGAGCTGAATCAAAGTGACACTTACATATATGAGCTGGATGAGCTGAGTGAGCTAAGTGACACTAGCTTGGAGCTGAATGAGCTAAGTGACACTGAGGATGGAGCTGGTTTAGTTGCTGGGCGAAATGGACCTTTTTCAGCCCAAAGAAAAATTCATAACAAATTCAATTTGGGTCGATTTTACACCAAATTCGACCAGGACTTTGCTGATGGTCTCCTGCCCATTTGCATCAAGAAATATCAACAAAAGGAGTCAAAGTCGTGGTCATATCAAGGGGCATTCAACAACACACTTATTTCTAGTCAAAAGTCTTAGTCTTTGTTTATGTTTTCTAAGTTTCTAGTTTTCCACAAAAACTCTTAATCTTTCTTTGACCACAAGTAGTATAAATATGTAAGCTCTTCTATGAATAAAATTAGTCTATGTTTTTGAGTTTATTTCGTTTCTTCTCTAAGTGAGAGAGAGAGTTCTTTAGCTAGTTCATCGGTTTGAACCGGCTTGTTGATTTGGTGGTCAGCCAATCATCTTTGTGTGTCGTTTGGTGGTTAACCAACACACTACATTTGTTCTTAGGTGGTTAGCCTTAGATCGTGGTATGTCAAGAGCCATTCCGCATCTCTTGACGATCCTTTCAATCCATCTCAGTTCCAGAAGTGCTGTTTGCCTTCTCGGATCATATCCAACACCCAGCTAAAGTGATCCTTCGTATCAACCTTACCGAAAGAGTGATCCTTATTTTGGTTCTATCAAGTGGTATCAGAGCCACTCTCTCGGTAACTCTTTTTCAATCCATTTCATCTCATCTTCCATATTCTTCATCTAAATTTCTTATCTATCTATCTTGAACCCGGGCCCCTCATTACCCCATAAAAAAAAAAAAGATCTATAAAAAAAAAAAAAAAAAAAAGTTAAAAAAAAAAAAAAAGATATTCCAAAGTTTGTTTTGTGGATTGGTGGTGGAAGAGAAAGCCTGCTGGCTGAGGAGAAATCCAGCCTTTGAGGTGGTTAAAACGGATTTCAAAAATCAAAAATCTCTTATCTTTCTATCTTGAGAAAATTCTCTTGTTTGCTTGGATTTGCCCATTGGGATTCTTTGATTTGTTCTCTTAGAACATTGAGTAGAAACTTGTGTGTGATCACCTAAATCTGAGAGAAACACTTGTGTGGGTGAGGATCAAACACTTGAGAGTGTGAGGTTTTTATCTACTAACTTTTGTGTTGAGATTTTTCAGGTTTATGATGTTTGGTTTGCAAAGGAAAAGTAACAAGGAGAAGCCTCAACGAAATTCTAACTCTCAAACTCCTTTTAAATATCCTTTGAATTATTTTGATGAGTTTGTTAGTGTGCAGGAACAGCCAGCTATAAGGAGAAAAACAACCAGAGATGTGGCTGATCCAAAAAGGCAACCCTTTCAAATTGATGTCCAACAAATTTGTGATAACCTTGTGAAGGGAGTGGACAAAGCCCTTAAGGACTTCAACAAGAGCCAAAAGAAGAGCACATCCACACGTGCCCCAGTAGCTGAGCCATCCTTGTTCATCAGTAAGAAAGCCCAAGGTGAATCTGAAAACCATTTTGAAGAACTTAAAGATTTTTCAGATTCTCTACCCATTTTTGATGAATCTGATGAAGAGCTAATTGAAAGCTTGATGTTTTGTGAAAAAGATTGTGATCTTCCTTCTCTTGAAACTGAGTTTAATCTTGATAATGAACAAGCTAATGTAGAACTAACTGTTTTGCAACCGGAGCATCCGAGTAGCCTTGTTTTGTCTCAACAGGTTTTTGAGGAAGAGCCACTGGATGTTCCACATCAGTGCCCATGTTTTGACATTTGGATATCTTTGGATGAAGTCCCAGAACCTATCTTTGATGAGGAGGACGAACCTGATCCAGTCTTTGATGAAGAAGCAACAAGCATCATATCCACCTTTATGGAGAGCCATCTTTGCTTTGATTCCGGCACAACTACTGCTCCTTCATCTCCTGCCCCTTTGCTTCATGATCTTCAAGAGCACTGTGAGGAACCTTCTTCTCTTAATTCTCTGTCTGACATGGTTGTGAAAGTCAGTACTGATGATGTAATTCGTTTTGGTCTTGACAAGATGAAAGATTTTTGTGTTTCAAAATCTGTTTTTGATAACATGATTAATTCTTTAAAAATCTTTGAACCTGATAAATGTCTTGATCAATCACGTTTTCAAAGTGTCAATGGCATCACTTCTGGAATTATTTTGAGCTTTGATCAGTTCTTGGAACATAACAAAGGTTTTCATCTTCTTGGAAGGCCATTTGATCTTGATTTGCAACAAACTGATTTTTGTGCTGAAAAATCTCTTGATTTGTTTGTTTGCAAAGGAAATGGCTTTGATCTGAGTTCTTCTAGACATGTACTGATCACTGATGAATTGTTTGCATCCTCTTATGCCTTGGACGAAATTTTGATTCAGAAGTTACTGGAACAGAAATCACTTAAAACTGAAAATGATTTTCGTGATCTTGAATTTTGTGGTTCTGTTTTGCAGCCTGATCTCTTAAGTTTTGAAACTGATAAGACTTGGTATTTTCTGAGATCATTTCGTGATAATGGTGTTGTCTTGAGTTCTGATGATATTTTGGTTTACAACACATTCTTTGAAAAATGCCTTGAACTTTTGATAAATGATTCTCAAACTGAACTTAAGCTTGTGTGTTCAGATGTTGGGAAGGATATGCCCATATTGAAAATGAATACTGTTGTTGCATACCTTGATAAAATTCTTGTCTGTAATATCTACTTTGATGAACACCTTGACAGGCTGAAAAATGTGCAATTTGTTCTTGGAAAAGATATCTTGATTTGTGATTTGAACAAATATTTATCTTGCACATTTGATCCTGGTCTTTTAGTGTTTATTTTGAGTATACAGGAAAGACAGGTTCAGCCTCTAAGAATTGAAAGCATTGACCGTGCCCAACAGTCTGAGTTTTGGAGAAGCTTTGTTGAAACCGGCTACCTTGATACCAGCGACAGAGGTTCAGTCCAAGGAGGATATCTCAACATTCCGAAGGCCTTTTGTCATGAATCCAATTTTCCCAGAAAGCCAACTCAAACGGTATTCACTGAGGCTTGGAATTGCATGAAAATCTTCACGGATGAAGAAGTTATGAATTTTCCAAACTGGAGGTTCTTCAGTCCATCTATCCGCGAGTACCAGATTTCTAAAAGAGATTCATGCCCCAGAAAGAATCGGCCTGAGCCAAAACCGATCCTCCATGAACCAAAGGTGTTTCCTCAGTCATTCTCCTGTCTAAACCAAAAGCACTGTAAGGATCATGAGTTGATTGCCTCCACTCTTCATGAAAATGTTTTGAAACCGAGAATTTCAAAGAGAAAACATATTTTTACGTGGTTGAAAAACGTTTTGCTCAAACCTTTTCATGAATTGTGTTCTTTGAGCTGTGCTTTGAAAGAGATTTTGTTTAGGAAAAGGCATGAACCAAAATTGCTTAGGCCAAAGAATTCTTTTGATTTCGTTCATGATGATAATTTTTCAAATTTGGCGTTGTCTCTTTCTTTCCATAACAGTTTCTCACATTGGCCTGATTTTGAGATTGATAAATCAATTTTTGGCAACCAGCTTACTTGCTTAATGCTTGCCCACGTCCTTGATGATTATCCTAAGTGCTTGGAACCTGTTTTTGGTGTCTTAAGGATAGAGAAACCCTTTGATTATTCATTTACCAGATTTGATGTGGTTTCTCTAGTTGCTTTGAATAAACAAGATAAGCATGATCAGTTTCTAAGGAAAGCAAGCACCAATGGACGCCAAAGTACTTGGAATTCCTTGATGAAAATGACTTCAAAACTCCAAGGAAGTTTCTGTCCATATTTTTCATTCCCTGAATTTTCCATGAATTTTAATTCCTTTGTATCTGATTCATCTCTTTTTGATATAGGTACTTTGGATTTGAGGACAAATCCTTTTGAAGAAGGAGGGAATGATAGACCGCGGTCCACGGATCAGTACATGGAGCCGAACCAGCCTGGAGATCAGAACGTTCTGAACATTTCAACCGAGGTTCATGATTTTCACCATACTGGCCAGACTGACCGGACTGTCCCAAATGCATTCGTGTGTGAGCTTTGGCTGGAACCATGGCCAGATGATCGATTTCACTATACTGGACTTTGTCTTCACCGTCCTGTTTTCCATTTGATGAAGAACAGTCGAGACGGAATCGCATTCGGACGCACGGATCCTGAGTTAGGTCATTGCTATACATTTCTGGACAGTACCACATGTACCGCCCGGATGTCCAGTTTGAGGCTTCATCAATACCCATGTCCAGACGATCGAATTCACCGAACTGGAGCTCGTATTTCCCGTACTGATTGGCATTTTAAGAGCAACGGTCGAGACAGATTTGGATTCGGACGAGTGGAATTCAAGATAGGCTGTGACACTTCAAAACTGGCTACTTTGGACTGTCCTGCTTGTGTACTGGCCCAGTCCGCAGGACATGCTTCAGGAAGCAATGAACCTGGACGGAATTTGAAGGATTTTTCACTAGTCAAAGTGTGATTTCGTGCCTTGACCAGATCTGGTCAATTTTATCATTTTCTATGTTTAGATTTCCCACATTTTTTCTTTAAGTCTTTTGACTAGAACTTCTATATAATGTAACCATCAGATCTGAATAAGATAATTTCGTTTTGCTTTTTTTCTTTTGAGTTTTTACTCTCTTTGTTCTTTGATAGAACATTTCTTAGTTTCTTGGTGAGGTTATCTCCAAGTTTCGAACCGGGGCTTCTAGCTCTAGTGGTAAAGGGCTTACAGCTGTGAGTACCGCCACCTGGGTTCGAATTCCGGCCACTGGGGAATTAACATTTCGGCATCGCCAGGGACAGAGGACCGACACGTGGCAACACGTGACTAGTCTGGATCACTTATGTGGGGCCAGGATACCTCTGTATAATTCAAAAAAAAAAAAAAAAAAAATATCTCCAAGTTTCGATCCTTCTTTTGTTGGACCGGTGCGTACATCCGGCAACGATCGAAGTCTGGTAGTATCTTTGGGCTATTCCGCAACCCTTAGTGTCACCGTTCATACTATCAGTTCTCTTTCCTTACGGATCGAGTTCATATCTTTCCAATCCGGTTGAGTGTTCGTTCCTTAGGGTTCTTCACTCTACCTCTCCAATTGGATCTTCCTCTGCGACCTCGACCACGGTTGTTATAGCCATAACTGTCTGAATTCGAATCTGCATTGGTGTACATCAATTTTTCAGAATCTTCTTGTGTCTCTTCTTCATCCTCTTCGTCAGCGAGTCTTTCTTTGTATGCTTTTAGTCTTCCCACGATATCCTCAAAACTTGTTGTATTGAGATCCAGAACTTGTTCGAGTGATGCAACAATGTGAATATATTTCTTTCTCGGCAAGCTCTTTAAGAATTTCTTAACAAGTTTTGGCTCCTCTATCAACTCTCCTAAGGAGGCAGATTTAGAGTAAATTTCGAATAATTTTACAACAAAGCTATCAATCTTATCTCTATCTTTCATGTTGAGTCTATCAAACTCTGCCATCAAAGTTTGTAACGTAACTTCTTTCACACGTTCGGCTCCAACATGGCGTGCCTTTATCGCATTCCATACTCCTTTAGATGTGTCGATCTCACCAACTTGTAAGATCAACGCTTCCGGTATAGACTGGAATAAGAACGCGATAGCGATGTTATTCTTATTTTCGTCCTTGGTCCCGGGGTCTATTACCTCCCATACTTCACTGACCTTTAACGCTATTTTCATTTTCATGGACCAGACAGTATAGTTAGAGGAAGTTAACATCGGGAACTTGAGAGCGGAGGGGCCGGTGTCTTTGTGTAACACGATCGCATCTTTCACGTCACTCATTGTATGTAATCTTCAAGAAACTTTGTGTTAGGCTCTGATACCAAATATAGAATCACAAATAAAGCTAATAAGAAGTCCTTCTCTTATTCAATATCTCAAAGCTCTCAAAGCACAAATCACATATCAATAAATATTATGCAACACAATATGCATCTCCATATATATATAACTAGACAAATCCTAGTTTCAATAGTATTATCATAAATCATATTTCCTAATCCTAAGGATAACCACAACTTATTAAGGAAAAGAAAACTTGGAAATCAAGCTTATCCAGCAAAAAATATACCAAAAAGTAGAAAACAAATATGAGACACCGAAATATATAACACAAAAGGAGTTAATACACTCCACCATTCGAGTATGGGCAATTGTCAATAATAGCACCTTTTGAAGTTTATGTCTCAAAAATGGCACTAGAAAGAGAAAGTCACAAAAATGACATTCATTAAAGGGTAAAATATCCCTAATACCCTTGGTTTAAAATTAAATAAATAAACAAAAATAAATAAAAATAAATAAAATAAAATAAAAAAATGAAAAAAAGAAATTTTTTTATAGTTTCAGATTATATGTTTTCAGATTCGAAATTTTTATAATTTTTTTTTTGAAATTTCTTTTTTTGAAATTTTTTTTTATCTTTTTTTTCAAATTTTCTTTTTATAATTTAAAAATACTTTTTGAAACTGTTTTTAAAATTTTTATTTTAGTATTTATTTTTTATAAAATTTTAAACCCTAATTCCAAAACCTCACTTCTTAACTCTAAACTCTAAGATTTGGATTAATTAACCCAAGAAATATAAGTGTATATTTACCTCTTTAATGAAACCTATTTTTATGATTTTGTGCTAATTTGGGAACAAAAATTTGGTTTGGTGCTATCTTAGTCTTTTTCTCTTTTTCTCTTGGAGTATCCATTTTCTGGTAGAATACAAAATCCGATGGGGTACATAACCAAACCCGATCCACACTGATATTTTGGGTTTGGATTGTTGGATCTATATTTTTTTTACCCAGTCCCGGGTACACCTACTGATTTCATGTTAATTAATATATTTCTGACTAACTACTAAAGTTTAAAATTGATTACTCCACCCAACTAGTGCAAAATTGAAACATAGTCCCTGTCACAGATAATTAAAGGAGAGAGTTTAACTGTGAAATGTCCATACGATGCAACAAACTCTCCAATATGGTTACAAGAGTTGCTTGTATAGTGGTTCGATACTTCGATTTGTTTCATCTGTTTACTTCTCTCTTACAAAAATTTTGATATATCAAAGCTTAGATTTTAGAATTTTGATTTTGTATCTATTTTTTCTATCGCTTTATCCATTTCAAAAATATATGATCCCTAAGCTAAAAGGGCACATGCTAAAAACTAATTAAAACTGAAAACTGCATACTAAAACCTATCATAAATTATCAGAATAACTTTATAGTTTGCATGACAAGTGAAATATCACATTCCTCCCTCTTTCCTCCAGATGATTCACTAGTTCAATACTTAATTTTGAAAATGATACGTTTCATTGGTACAACTTCCATTGATTCTATTTCAGTTTTTTTTTTAAAGATTAGACACACGTTACATGGAAAATCATACAGACTAACGCAACAAAATAATTGAGTTCCAGACATTATTTGCATTAAACAAAGAGTGGAGTCATGTTCCGGACTTCGTTGATAGTCACGACTTGACAACCACGCCATTAGAATATTACGTGTTACTTATAAATAAACAAATACGAAGTTTCTTCAACTTCAAATCACCAATAAGAGTTGTAATGACGCTAGCCATATAACTCATTTTGTATAATCTCCTCATCACAAGCAATCAAACAAAGGTCAACATGTATCACAAATTTCAGATCTCTGGCAAAGTCTTCATGGCTTTGGGTTTGAAGATGAAGATTCTGATAACAGTCCTCTTTAGTTGTGTACTAATTTGGTCTACAATGTTACTATCATCCTCAAACAACAACTTCAAGAACCATTTTCTTGATGATACAACTAGCGGTAAAAATAACTCATACATCTTCTGTGTTTTACATTTAACTCGATGAATCCTCATTTTGACTTTTACGTTTTCATTTTCTTGTCATAGATTCAAAGGAAACACCGAGAGATACATTGTTAGGTGGCCTTTTAACCGCTGATTTTGATGAAGGTTCTTGCTTGAGTAGGTATCATAAATCTTTCTTGTACCGCCAGCCTTCACCATACAAGCCTTCTGAATATCTAGTCTTTAAGCTTAGAAGCAATGAGCGGCTGCACAAACGTTGCGGTCCAGACACAAATGCTTACAGGAAAGCCACAGAAAATCTTGTTCGCGATGAGAATTATGCAAGCAAATCTGTTGGTGAATGCAGATACATTGTGTGGGTCGCGGGTTACGGGCTTGGAAACCGAATGCTAACTCTTGCTTCTGTGTTCCTTTACGCTCTCTTGACAGAGAGAATCATTCTTGTTGACAACCGCAAAGACGTTAATGATATCTTATGCGAGCCGTTTCCAGGTACTTCATGGTTGCTTCCTCTTGACTTTCCCTTGATGAATTATACTTATGCTTATAGCTACAACAAGGAATACCCTCGTTGCTATGGAACAATGGTGAAAAATCATACCATCAACTCAACTTCGATCCCGCATCATCTATATCTTCATAACCTCCATGATTCAAGGGATGAAGATAAGATGTTCTTTTGCGAAAAAGATCAAAGTTTGATCAACAAAGTCCCTTGGTTGATTATTCAAGCCAATGTCTACTTCGTTCCATCTCTATGGTTTAATCCAACGTTCCAACCCGAACTGATGAAGCTGTTCCCGCAGAAGGATACCGTGTTTCACCACTTGGCGCGTTATCTTTTTCACCCGACGAATCAAGTTTGGGGTATGATCACTAGGCACTACCATGCTCACTTAGCAAGAGCAGACGAGACACTCGGGATTCAAATACGGGTTTTCAGAAAAGACGCTGGATATTTCCAACACGTCATGGACCAGATCGTAAGTTGTACACAAAGAGCAAAACTGTTGCCTGAATTGGCCGCACAAGAGGAAACACAAGCCAACATGACCTATACCCCAAAGGTTAAAGCTGTTCTTGTCACATCTCTGTATCCAGAGTACTCTGACAACTTAAAGAACATGTTTTGGGAGAGACCAAGTTCGACAGGAGAGATTATTGAAGTTAGTCAGCCAAGTGGAGAAAGGGTTCAGCAAACAGACAAGAAGCTTCACGACCAAAAGGCGCTTGCGGAGATGTATCTTCTGAGCTTAACCGAAAACATTGTCACAAGTGCATGGTCTACATTCGGATATGTTTCTTATAGTATTGGAGGATTAAAGCCATGGTTGCTTCATACGCCAAGGGGTAACAAAACTCCTGATCCACCGTGTGTTCGGTCCACGTCGATGGAGCCTTGTTACCTGACTCCCCCGTCTCATGGATGTGACGCTGACTGGGGAAAAAACTCGGGCAAGATTTTTCCCTTTGTTAAGAGTTGTGAGGATGTTGTATATAGTGGCCTCAAGCTACATGATGAATTATAAATCTTGTTTATCACAGCTCATTTCATTAGATTGCTGAGTTATTGAAACCAGAGGAGAAATGTTATATCTATCTATATTCATTCAAAAAAAAATGTTATATCTATTTTTGTTTTCATCTATAATAATCAATCATTCCTAATGTTTAGCTTTTAAAAAAAAAAATTAAAATGCAAAAATAATCATGTTTTTATGCTTAATGGAAGATCTTAAACTTTACAGTTTACAACTGAACTAGGATAAGACTTGCGCACGTAAATTTATATAAAAATTATTTAAAAAATATCGTCTCGAAAAAATTATATTATTGATCGAATTAATATATTTGGCTCTTAAACAATTTTTTAAAACCTTTTCTGTTAATTACATAATTTGTTTACTAATGAACTGATCTCATTTTTAAAAATATTTTAGGTCAAAAAATTATTTATCGCATAAAAACCTAACGTTTAGGCCGAAGAATCTCATGCCTACTATTTGGTTACAATGAAACTATGTTCACTCGGTTTTATATCATGATTTAGCAATTTAAAAGTTAATTATGGTTACGAGAAGTTTACGACGTGCCAATCCTATCTATCCTTGATATTTTTCTCTTTTTTGTGTCATTTTGGTTATTGCTTAATATAAATATTGTTTTTTGAGTTTATTCTCATTTTTTTTTGGCATGAGATTTAGAAAATGTTTAAGATTCAAAATTATTAAAAAGATACATACTTAGGTTAAGATCTGCGTTTTGGGTAGAATATATACTTATTTTATATTTTATGCATATTATGAAATAATAAAATTATAATTATATATTAAATAACTAAGAAATCAGTTACTATTATGTAATAAATGGGCTTGCACATATAAATCAAATGATCACTCTTGTTTATTCGCAATCATTTTAGAATAAATAAATTAAAACAATCAATCTTATCTATTGTATATGATATATAATTAAATTTAAACGATATGAAGTATATATATATATATATATATATTAACATAAACACCTATTAAAATAAAATTATTTATTTATATGATTTTATTATCATTGTATCTTTTAATAGATAAAATTAAACATTGATCACAAAAGTGTATGTGAGACTTTTAATAGTTTTAGTAATTTATACTCGTTTTAAAAAATTCAAAATACAACATATACAAAAAATCTAAAATTTTAATATATGATTAATGTAATTGTGTAATTTATTTTAATAGTAAATAATTAAACAAAAATGATAGAAATCATACAGATTATTAGCAAATCTTCATTATTTAAAATAATTAATTACTATATATATCATAATCACATTAGGTAATTCCGTTGGTTTTATTTAAGAAAATAATATATAATAAATAGTCACATTGCTTTAGTTAATATCATATGATATCATATAGTTGGTATTAAATGTTTCTAGTGAGATATAAAAATCGAATTGGACCAACATGTTTTTCAATTTCAATGTGAGGCTGACACGTATGACTAATTAACTACCTAATTGATTGACACATAAGCAAGAGGCATTTTATAATTATTACAAAATTGAGGTTACATATTTTCAAATATTTCTCAATTAATATATAGGGGATACTCTGTATTAATATGCCAATGCATAGAAACAACAGACCAAATGTCCCAATAACGAGGAAACAAATTTATTAAGGATGTAAGTAATGACTAGATTTTGATCCACGCTTCGAAAGCGCTGGTTTTCTTCCGATAATAATATTGTTAGATATAAATTAACTTTATGGTTTTGATATGCATAATAAAGTTACAAAGTTGTATTATATCAAAGAAGAAAAATGATTTTTTTTGTTTAAAATTATATAATTTATCAATTAGTTCATTTGAGATTTTTTAGTACATTTTTATTTTACAATATCATCTTTATATTGTGTGTATATTTTATAAGAGTTACATTTGTTAAGTTGGTGAGACATAATATTTACTTAGAATAGATACGTAGGGTTGTTAATAATTTTTATTAGTGTTTTTGTACACAACCCAGACCCGTGGTCAAACCGGTAAATTTGGTGATCTATGTATAGTTTGGTTCGGATTTAGTTAAAACGTGATAAGTAAAAATCTTATAAAATTTTGTAAAAACTCAAAAGCCCATCTGCGATCCGACAATGGTTAACTCGATAAAAACCTATATAAATCTGATGATATTTTCTTAGAAAAAAATGATAATACTTTTTAATAGTATCTGAATACTTGTTCAAAAAAAAAATATGAATAAACTATTTGATTTGTGATTCTTTAATCTATACTATTAAAAGAGAATCATCTTAAAAACAAAACAAAGATTTTGTATGACCTAAAATATACTAATCAAAATTCTAATAATTTCATATTCTATAAACTTATATATATATATATATATATATATATTTAATATTTTACGGGTGTATATAAGGCATAGGAGTTTAAGACATGAGGTTAGAATTGTTAAAATATTTTCAATCAATAATGAATGTGTGTGTATATAGAAGATAACAAATCTATTCACAATACAAAAAACATATCTCATAATTCTCTTACGTTTAAAAACACAAATCTCTCACATTCATGTGTCTTTTTGGTTTAAAGGTTTCTCATGTTCATGTGTGGCGTAATTATTGTATGTTTATACCATACATGATAAACTCAAATTAAGAAGAAAAAAAAAAGAATGATTGGTCCATTCATGGTTATATGATATAGTATATGATTATACATATCAATTAAGAAATTTCTTTCATGCCTTTGTGAATTTGAATTTAGCTACCTAAATTATTTTTTATAAAATGCTAAATACATGAAATTTAGAAACTATTTAGAATGTCCACGACATTTTTTAGGAATGTATGTTAATTTCTATAATTTTATTTATATTTTAACTTGGCTATATTTTTGGTAAATATGAAATAAAACATGTGAAGTTAATAATGAATATGTCCAACAACCTTTTACGGTAAATTTTTAAAATGATTATGCTGTAATAGTATTGATATTGATACCAACTAAATTTATTATTGTATATTTAACAAATTCAAATATATTTTAATGTTTTAATATTCTAATTTGAATATGTATATTATAATATAAAAATATTTATTGTTTATATCTTACATTAATATTTTATTTTAATAAGTTGAAGTAGTTTTTAAAATTCATTAATATATGTCATTCTGTATATGTAATTATATTGAAAATTGCCACAAATACCACATTCATAGTAACATCTGTTCAAAAATGCGGCCGTGTTACCGATTTTGCGGCCGCTTAAACGCTCCACGGATGATGAGCGCACTGATTATGAACGATTCGGCTGTATTGAACAGTACCCCCACGTAGTATCCGCTTAGAACGTGGAATAAGATATTGCGGCCTCGAATTGAAACCTTGTTTTTTTCAAATCTCGTAAGCACTCATAAAAAACTCAAGATGTGTTTGTTTTGGATTGGAAATACGTGAGTAGTGCGTGTTTTACTTAATGACATCGTCGGAAGCTCGAGTGAAAACAATGGCGGCCGCAAACAGAAAAAAAATAGGTCTGGGAAGAAGACGAAAACGAAATTACGATATTACCCTTTTTAAATAAATGAGTAAAAAAGAACTAAATAACAGGCAAAGCAAATATAAGGGAATCAAACTCTTTACCTTTAATAGTTATCAATGCTGCATTTACCAATTCACTAGTAGAGAACCTTTGCGCTCTTATAAAACTGTAAATATATAAACAAAACAGTTAAACTTTTTGATAATCTGCTTCTCTTTCCCATTATAAGGTTGGGCATTAACCACTTTGGCTATGTAAATTCGTTTTACATATATAAGACCATAAATATATACCAACAACAACTTAAAATGTCAATTTATATGTATAAAATGTGGTAAAATATGTATAAAAGTACAAAAATTTCTCCCCACGTATTCTCCGATTTTTTCCCGCTTTTTCAATAAATCGCTAGGCCCAAGTGTGCCGCACGCGTAGCGCCTAGCGAGTTTCTGAACAAGGATAGTAACACTTTTCATGTTTACACTAATCAATAAATCGCTAGGCCCAAGTGTGCCGCACGCATAGTGCCTAGCGAGTTTCCGAACAAGGATAGTAACACTTTTCATGTTTACACTAATCACTTTTATTCTCATTTTTTATGAAGGGTAATCGACAGTTATACCCCTTGGGTTAACTAATCTAGACTTAGGGTTTAGAGTTGAGGAGTGTGGTAGAGTTTTTGGAATGTAAAATTTAGGATTCTAATAAAAATATAAATAAATACTTATGAATATAATTAAAAAAAAGTTTCAAACATAACTTTTGATTTTCAAATAGAAATTTTGAAAAAAAAAAATTTCGAAAAAAAATTATTAAAAAGTTTGAATTTGAAAAAGTAAAATTCGAAAACATAAAAAGAAATTATTTATTATTATTATTATTATTTTTATTTCTTGTTATTTATTTAAATTATGATTTATTATATATATAGATAACAAGGGTATAAGAGTCTTTTGTCACTTAATGAAGAAGTTATTTTTGAAAATATCCATTTAGTGGTGCTAAAGATGAAAAGTGGTACCATGAAAGTGGTAAACATAAAATTTCCCCTTGATTTATTTGTTATAGAATAATTCAAATATTTGTACAAATATTTATTTAAGTAATTTTATAAGGAATGGTCCAATTTTAAAAAAAAATTCCACCTGAAATAAGTCATGACTTTTTTTTGAATAGTATAGATTTTAACTAATTACAAAATTAATGAAATATATAAAAGGTTTGTTTAATAAAAAATGAAATATACATTTATATTTTAAATAATTATGAAAGTAATTAAATACTTTAAAATGTTTACTTTAATGAAAATGAAATATATTTTATATTGTAAATAAACAGTTATGAAAAGATTTTATTTCTTGTGTTAAAAAAAGATTTTATTCCGATTTAATTCATAGAAATATGGGAATATCTATTTGATATTTTTAGAATAGTTAAATTAATTCAAATATGTATACAAAAAATCATTTAATCAATTTTCTAGGAGATTGTCCAAAATGAAATATTACACATGAAAAGAGTGACTTCTATTTTAATAGTATAGATTTCTACCCTAAATTTATTCACTCTTGTGGATGCTGTGCCGTTTTGGTCTTTGGCCATTACTAGACTTATCGCATTTAATAGAAAGACAATAAGAATGAGTAGGCCTGATAAAATCCCACCCGTTTACGAGCTCATGCTGAGCTGGAGAAAGTTTGTTACAATCGGACCCGAAAGTAACAAACTAAGTTGTCTTCCTCATAGTTTCACAATACAGAGAGAGAGAGATTATCCGAAACAGAGAGAAGAAAGCGAGATACAAGGAGATTCGATTACAGCTGGGAGAGAAAGATCGTGATAGAGATAGAGAGATCCTGAAGTATTCATAGCTTTTGAGATCCAAGCTCTTTCTCCGGTTCAGGCTATAAGTTTTTGGCGTTGGAAGACTCAGAGAAGGAAAAAGAGTCATCCTCATTGTAGTGGCTGTGATAGTTTTCTCCTGTATACGTCTTGTGTAGAAGCTTGTAATAGCTACACAGAAAGCAAACAATAACAATTTTGGTATCATCTTCCTTATTGTATATCATATCGATCAATAGTGGAAAAGCTTGATAGTTTCG
Source organism: Brassica napus (assembly GCF_020379485.1). NCBI lineage: Eukaryota > Viridiplantae > Streptophyta > Magnoliopsida > Brassicales > Brassicaceae > Brassica > Brassica napus. Next base: position 3,979,485 of record NC_063440.1, read on the forward strand.
ATCTCTTCCCAGACAGTAGGAAACGAAGTCTGGGCAAACAATTTGTGTGTGTTGTCTATTGCTTTAGATTGATCATAAACGAAATCGAATCAAGCACAAATCAATTGAACTAGAGCGGTTAGGATTGATCGGAAGTGAATCTCGGTTCTTAACAAGTCATTGAGAAACATGAAAAAACAACAAAAGGCCGTAACCATACAAATACATAGAACTTAGAAGACAACATAGTCTACTAATAGTTTAATACTTCACACCTCGTACAAGCCTTCTCTCGGAGGAATCACTTCGGAAACTACCAAGCGAACTAGATCGTTCAGTTTTGTTAGGTATAGTTTTGGAGAGCCATTCAAGTCCTTCGTATAAGCCTTGCCCAGTGATGGCTGATGTTCCCTGTATAAACCTGCACCAATCATAAATATACACAAAGCTATTGTTCATTCTCTTACTGCTAAATATATTGTAAATTAGAAAGAACAACAGAACACGTTTTGTAACTACCAACAGCGTTTGGTTAGGCCGTGCAGACCAAGGTTGTTGGCAACTTGGTCGACCGGTAGAGCATTTCTTGAATCTTGCTTGTTCGCAAAGACGAGTACACATGCATTCTGTAGTTCATTCTGTACATTTTTTAATCAATACAGAAAGTTGTAAAGATAGAGAAAGAGGAGAAATTTAGTAACACTTGAAAGAGCATTTCTATATGATTTTACATTGGTTAATATTCGATGCAGCTCATTACGAGCTTCTGATAACCTTGCACTGTCACTACTATCCACCACAAAGATTAGTCCTTGCGAGTTCTGAAAATAGTGTCTCCACAATTTTCGAATCTGTTACAAATTTTGGCAGATCAATAAAAACGATTTAAGATTCCATAAGGATATAACTAAACATGTTGAGCCTTGAAATAAAGAAAAAATAAAACAAATCTGTTTTATACACTTGTCGAGAGGTACTAGAGTAAATCATGGCCCTGTTTCTGTGTGGACTAATCCAGTTTCAGAGAGACGAGTAAAAGATGAAATAAATAAGGAACTTACCTTCTCTTGTCCTCCTATATCCCATACAGTGAAATTGATGCCTTTGTATTCTACCGTCTCGAGGTTGAACCCTTTGTACATGGTAAAAAAAAAGAACCATGAACATTGTTAAGAATTTTATCAAGCTATCAAGATTGTTTTCCTCACAGATGCAAACACAATCAAGGGTGAAAAAGTTAACTATCTACGGATTACAGATAAGCTATCATCCACATAGAATGATCAAAAGTACTAACGAAAACATACCAATAGTAGGCACTGTTGTGACAACTTCACCGAGCTTTAGCTTGTAAAGGATGGTAGTCTTCCCTGAACCATCAAGACCCACCATCAAAATCCTTACTTTAGACTTGGGAAGAAACCTTTTCGCTATACGTGAAAATCTAGCTCCCATATTGAAAAAGAAAAGAAAATTTCCAGAAATCTGAAATATAGTGAAAGAAACAGAGCTTATCTCAACTCAAGCTATAAGCCGCATGAGAAAGAAATGAGAGAATAAAAAGTTTGAAATTGCTGAACGTAAAAGCAAGCACAAAGGCAAATATGCATTAGAAGAAAGGCTGTAGGGAATAAATTCTTAAAGGTGAATGAAGCAAAGAATGGTCTGCCTTTTCCGAACTCAAAAGCTTACAGTATATTTTCGCTTCCAGTAGATTGATTTCAGACACTGAAGAAGACCTGGTCAGATTCTGTGTTCTGGCTCATCTTAGAAGAATATAATCAGAATCGTATTCCCTGAGAGTACATCACCAGCAGCAATATGGAAGATGACACGTACATAGGAACACACATTACTTTAATTTCATAGAGTAGGTTGTGTGAGCCCAAAACTCGCACAATCAAATTTATAAAAAAAAATATATATATTTTTTTTAGGGGATTCGGATTTTCTGCTATAACCAACTACACGTAATCAGGGACAAAATATGGCATGAAAATTATTCTAAGTAAAAAATAAAAATAACAAATAGACTCTTTATTCCAAATTTAAGCAGAAGCGTTTCAAGAAAGGAAACCATACAAGAGGCTCGTCTGAAAGTGATATTACAACTGAACAGTATGCAAAGGCAGTAAAGCTTCTAAGTTCAGCTAGATTAACCACCCAAACCTAAAGTTCCTTTTCAGTCGCAGCTCGTGCGCAAACAGTTGAAAATTATAAAGCCTATGTTCTAAGTTACAAAGAGTTTCTGTAGCGAATTTATGTTTTATTTCTGCTCTGTCCTTGTTATTGGAGTCAAAACCGGTCCTAAGGAAATCAACGGCTATTATCACCCGAGAATCATATCCTTCACAAGAATAAACAAGAAAGGTCGAGAGAACAATCCACATACCCGTGCCAACTTGAACAAAGAAACATAGGACTGCAAAGTCCATCTATTTCTTCTCAGAAAAGAAATAAAGAGATTTTTGTGCGAACAAGACTTATCCGGAAAACTTTCTTTCAGAATGTTTTTACTAAACAAAAAAATTTGCAAACTGTTTTTCGTAAACTAACTTTGGAAATTTTTTGCGGAAAAAACTTTCATAAAACCCGTAGAACACTAAAAACAGTTATACGAAATAATCATCCGTAAAACTAACTTCAGAAAGTGTTTAAAGAAACACTTTCGTAAAACAAATCAAAATAATTTTTACGAAACAATCTTCTGTAAAACTAACTTCGGTAACTTTTTACAAGAAACTTTCTTAAAACAATCAAAACAGTTTTACGAAACAATCTTCCATAAAACTAACTTTGAAATTCTGTTAAGGAAAAACTTTCGTAAAGCAAATCAAAGCAAGTTTACAAAACAATCTTATTTAAACTAACTTCAAAAATCTTTTACGGAAAATTTTTTGTAATTCAAATTAAAGCAAGTTTACTAAATAAACTTCTTTAAACAAACTACAGAAAGTTTTTACGGAACAAATTTCATAAAACAATCCAAAACAGTTTCCGAAAGTCGAGTGAGAGCATACGAAACTATCAACGGAGAACGGAAGAGACTAAATAGATCCAAGAGAGAGAAGCATCGCCTTTTATTATAATGGTGTTGCACATGGATCAAGATCAGATAATATCAAATAGTTTTCGACAAAGTGATTTGCTACTCACTGAAAATGCATGTCAAGCTTTTTGTTCATGCATTAACAAAAATTGCATCTAAAATTTCAAAATAACAACCATATTAGATTAACGTCTTTTTATTTCAAAGTTTTATCTTCAAATCTATTAATTTTCCAACCTATTAAAATTAGAAAATAAGTTAAGTTAATGTTAAATTTCTAACTAAAAGAGAACTGAGCAATGAAAATTTTGATTTTTTCCAAAATTTAAATATCTAAACCCGACCCGAAATAACCGGACTCGAACTAAAAATATCAAAACCTGGTCCGATATTTAAAAAATACCCGAACGGGTTCTAGACCCAATACTGAAATATTCGAACCTGAACCGAATGCCGATTCTATAATCTTTAGATTTTAAATCAATACAAATCAAGTTCGGCTAAATTTTCTTAGTAAATTCTATTCATAAAAAACTTTTTCTTGTTTATATAAATCAATAAAAAAATTTATAAAAATATATATTATGTGTTCTAGCTCACATAGACCACAATTAAAAGTGGATGAGGAGTGGATAGCTAAAAAAATTAGAAGTATTTGTGATCCCTTCATTTTCTCAGGAACATAATTTTCATCCATCATTTATTCTGTAAGAATAAAAATAAAATAGAACATAGATATACTTTTTTTTATAAATGGTTTTCATATTAAAAGGCATAAAGTATTACAACGAATTTTCATCCATAAGTTTGAATTTTTTTGCAACAAGTAAACAAGATCCTAGTGAAAGATCCATCTGTGAATATTAGAAGACAAGCGATAAAAAACTAACTAGAGAATATGGTTTCTTCGGCCACGATGACCGCCTTTGCCTCTTCCACTAACTTTAGTCCATTCCATATCTTGTAACTTTTGGGTTGGCTTAGTTGTTCTTCCTCCTTTAGTTAAGTTATAACTAAAAGTCTCTCTAAACTCATCAAAACCTGTCCCTTTTCCATAGATTACCGGAATCTCTGGCTCCATATGGAATTGTTGATGGTTAAAGTGAGAGGACTGTCAGAACCAATTGATTGCTCATTTTTAGAGGTTTTAGGACTCAAAAGTGATTACTTTTGATGGAATTTCTTCCACAACATGTGACTGAGAAAGAGCAGTGTTTCCAACTGCTAACATAGGCAAAGTGTTTTCAAGATTTGAGCAAGGAGGAAATGTACCTCATGTGAACGTGTAAACGTAGTTGCAGTTACAACTTTGACTAGTATAGTGGCAGTATCATTTTCAGTGATCTCATGTGCTTGATGGGCAGATGACTGTGAATTAGGCTTCAATGTGCTCACTATTGTTTCAGAAGAGTTTTGCAACAGTTTAGTTATATCCACTATTGGAACCTCTTCACTTGATACATGATTTTATTTAGCTGTAAGAACAGAATCTTTTGGATTAGGAGGAAGGAGATACCTCTTATCCTTATAACCAAGAGCTCTTCATCCTTCACAAGTAGTTGAGATCCAAGAATACTCAACCTCAACCAAATATATATTGCCTTGCTTGACATCAAGCACAATTAGTTTCGGAAAATATTTGTCTAAGTCGACCTCAACTAATATCTTAGCGTCCCCCATATTTTATGGATCTAAACTAGGATTGTGACTAAGCATTGACTCTCCCAACCCATATGATATATGACTAACCTAATCTAGAGTAGCATGAATCGGGGATATTCTTAAGGTTAACCTTCACCTGTAAAGTAGAAATTTAAGAAATTTTGAAAGAGTTCACACGATTCCAAGAAGCAATAAAGAGAAGACAATCATCAATGTGCCATACTCCCCGTTTAATAACCCATTTACGGGTATTTTTATTGGGAATATGGAACAAAAACAAAGAGTCACTTAGCTTCCGATAAGTTATCCTACATTCCCGACTCCATAACCTATTCAATACATCATGCATGAGACTACTAGGTGGGATTGAACACAAATAGAACTGGACAACAATTTATTATTCCTTATTCTCAAGGCCTAGTCTAAGAATCGTCACTTGAGGTGTGCCATCCAATCTGTATCGGCTCAACATCACAAAATAGATTTCTTGAAGCTTGGTTCATGCGAGCTGGCCATGGAAAATGAAAGATTTTGTTATCCTTGAGAGTTGGAGGTGGAGTATTTTCCACTGGTAGCACCAGACCATTCATCTGGGGTTGCTTATTTGAGATATCTTTGCCAATAGTTGACCATAAAGAAGCTATCTTTTTTACAGCTTCTGTGACTCCTTGCCTTGGAGTTCCCGGTTCTGGAGGGATAGGGAAAGGTGTGAAATGATGTGGTTTCAACCAAGCTCTCATAGATTGAACAAAAGGAATTCTTCCAGGTTGAGATTCCATAATTTTAGCTTGAGGTGAAGCAATATTCCCGTTATGTTGGTCGAGGATTTATTTTGGAAGTGGAGCCTGCTCGTGCACCACCCTAGATATACAGTAACATCACTCACAACATCAGAGACTTTCGCCGCATCGAAGATCATATCAAGGGAGAGAACCTTCCTCGACGCCATAGTTGAGTTTGAGAGTGAGGAACCTTCAAATGAAGGTCAGCGAGTAATTAAATCAAGTTTGGAGTGTGAATTGAAGTCAGTGACGGTGGATATGGCCGTCAAATTGAAACGAAAGAAGCTGGGTTGAAACTCCGGTGATGTGTAAATGGGTCTTTGCTAGAGTTATTTTTCTTCAATCATTGTTTGATCACTGATGTTGCTAATAGTAAAATAATAACATAACTATACTTTTATCCTCTGAAATATCTACGTATGATGAGTCATGAAACCACCTTTTTACTGTTCCTACTCATCTGAGGTAGCCGGGCATTCGGTTCTTCGGTTCTAGATGTTTAGGATCCATTCGAGTATTTAGAAAGTTCACTTCGGTTTCGGTTTGATTATTTCAATTTTTTGTTTGATTAGGGTAACAAAGTTGGAAACCGGCTTATATCCGAGGTAATTTCGGATATCATCTGGTTCGGTTTTGTTGTTTGGTTAATTCGGGTTAAAATGTTAAAATTCAAGTTTTCGGATTAAATATCAAATTTTTATAAATTTTCTGATAATTCAAATAATTTAAAATATTTTGGATAAAAAGTATTATAGTAGTTTGTTTTTTTCTTTTGCATTTTAAGCTATAAATAATATTTGTAAAATCATCTGGTTCGGGTTCGGTTTTGTTGTTTGGTTAATTCGGGTTAAAATGTCAAAATTCAAGTTTTCGGATTAAATATCAAATTTTTTATAAATTTTCTGATAATTCAAATAATTTAAAATATTTTGGATAAAAAGTATTATAGTAGTTTGTTTTTTTTCTTTTGCATTTTAAGCTATAAATAATATTTGTGAAATGATTCGATTATTTTAAAATTAAATATAGTTTACATATTTATAAGTATATAAACTATATTATAGAAATTTTGATACCCATTCGGCTCTCGGTTTGGTTGCTATTAGATTTCGGATTTTTGATTCTAGAGATATAGGATCCACTAGTATAGTTGATAAGATCCAAAGCCGAACAAAACCTCGTTTTTCGGTTCTTCGGTTTTGGATAAATGTGCTCAGAGCTAGTCTGAGGTATAGAGAACGAAATAAGCGTAGGCATAAAGAACTTCCATTGCTATCGCAATTAGCATGAAGGATTATAGAGAAAACCATAAGAACCAAGTGCAGTCTTTGTTAGAAAATAATAAATTTAGAAATATGATTTGCACGTACAGAATTTCTGAATAAATTTAACATTCATTTCATTGTAAAAAATGAAAAAAATAAAATAAAATCCAAAATGTTCTTGGGACCAGAAACAAATAACGAAAGAAAGGGGAAAAACAAAGTATTCTTTCCAAAGGCCGTTTAGAAAGCCCACTGCAACAGCATAAACGAAAGCCTAAAAAGCACGAATCTGCAACCTTTACTCTTTAACCCAAACGTAAACATGCGGTCACTACTCTTGTCGCCGGCGAGCTTCCCCGGCGTATCCGCCGTTGCGATGAGGCCAGGTTTCCAGCAACGCCTCTCAAATCGCCACCTGCCATTGTTTAATCCACTCGGCTTGGCTCCAACCCAGATCATTTCGCCGAAGAGGAGAGCCACCATCTCTTCTTACCAGTCTCCGTCATCTCTACCGGTCTACGGTTTCCAAATTCGAGGATCTAAACCTAGCTTCACACCTTACACGGTGGCGTTTTCCTCTCCTGCTTCAGTTTCAGCTGATAATGAAGTCGACAAGGCAAAACTCGCTCAGGTGAACGTTTCTTGAAAGTGATGAATTGAGAAATTATTTGCCGAATCGAAATGATAATGTTGAAAGTGATGAACGATTCTATATTGAGTATTTTAAGTGGTGGTTTCACAGGTTGCAAAGAGACTAGAGAAGACTTCAAGGTACTTCAAGAGGCTTGGGAGTATTGGTTTCTGGGGGCAGCTTGTCTCAACTGTTGTGGCTGCTGTCATTCTATCCTTCTCCATTGTTGTAACTGGCAAACCAACTTCCCCTGCTACTTTCTACGCCACCGCTAGTGGCATCGCTGCTGCATTTGTCTCTGTCTTCTGGTCCTTTGGCTATATTCGCCTCTCTGAGAGGCTCCGCCGAACTGCCGGTGACCCTGCCAAGGTTAAGTGTGTTCGTTGTATTTAAAAGTTGGCTTGTTTGATTTGCTCACTAGAGACTTGTATTGGGTTCAGGCCCCGCCTCGTGCTGATGTTGTGAAAGGTTTGAGAAGTGGGATTATGGTTAACCTTCTTGGAATGGGAGCTGCAATTCTCGGGATGCAAGCAACGGTTGGGTTTTTAGTTGCAAAGGCTTTAACAACCTCAGCAAACCCTTTCTACCAAGGAGTCTCTCAAGGATACAGCCCCGTTCTTGCCCTCGATGTCTTCCTCGTTCAGGTAAAACCTCTACTTAAGACCTTTTGATGGAGCCATTGTTTGACCTGAGAGCCATTTTGTGCAGGCATCGGCCAACACCTTGCTTTCTCATTTTCTAGGCCTTGTTTGTTCCTTAGAGCTGTTGCGGTCCGTCACAGTGCCCAACTCTGAATCAGTCTTCGTTCCTAAAGTTGCATGAGTTTCTGCTTTTTGCAGGCCTTGTATTCATAAACGTTTAATGCAGAGACTTGTTATCTTTTATAATTGAGAAACAACTGTTGTCGACTCAACCACTTTATTACTGCCGAAACACATGCTTCTTTGCCAGCAAGAAATGTTACAAGATTTAAATGTATATTTCTACAAGGCCAATCAATCAATCTTCTCCAATTGAGAATTTGGATCACAAATGCAAAGCTTCTCCAATTAAGATAACAGTTGCAGTGCTCAGAACAAAAACATTCCCAGTTCCAAGGGGAAAACAAAACAGAGCATTTTGTGGTCGGTTCTGTTTAAACAGGGGAGGCTACACGCGTTAGACGGACATGCTTACAGATCACTATTGTGTGCTTTCGAGGTGAAGATTGAGCGAGATTGTGCAGCTCTGACTTCTTTGTCAATAGAGTGATCTACAAAAACGTGAGCGATACGGCCGACTACGTTAAGTTCCTTCCAAATACCATGAGTGATTCGACTTGCAAGAGTGATTGAAACTGATTTTCTCTATCCATCGTGCACAGTTTCTATGTATGTCTATTTTGTATTTTATACTTGTTCATGTGTAGAAGCCAGAAAACCGAATTGACATAAACGATATAAATAAAAGCAATGTTATTGAAATAAACGATTCAAAAGACGAAATGAAAAGCGCTATGATAACGTTTTCAAAAATAGACATGGAATTGAGATACAATCTCTTTTCTTAACTAGCGAAATAACAGGTCCCATGACACAACCATGTAAGACGAATCACACGTCATTTGTAATCATCTCGACGAACTGGATATATTATGAAATACTCTCTAGACATACGCTGGAGATTTGCTGGTTTTGATTGTGTTAAACGTGAAAAATTAAATGAGAAGGAGACAAATTTCTAAAGAGGAGAAGACGAGCCACTTTCCGTAAATGATGCAGAGTGTGCGCACATTAGCGAGCGGAAATCTCGCGAAAATGTCGGAGGTGAGGCGTTACGAAACTTATTCTGCAAGAGCTTTTCTCGTTTAAACTTATCGACAAGAAGAGAGAAAGCATGTTGTTTTATCATGAACTACATATCGTTTAAAACAAAAATGCATGCTATTTTTGGACAAAAATGTAGAGCTTAATTGGGCCCAAAAGAATATTTTGTAGTGGCCATGGGGCCACATTCTCCCAAGTCCAAACCCAATCCCAAGCCGAGCCGAACCGGCCGGACAACAGCGGCAGCGCGCGCGTGGGGAGCCATCCTATCTTTTGAAGCTGTTTGAGCATTCATAACTATATTGTTCCTCTCTTCTCTACTTCTCTGATGTGGGACAATTCTTCTTCTCTTCATTTATACCAAATAGGCTTAAAACAGATTGGCCCATTGACCATTTCTTTTCACATTTAATTTAAAATCTCATGGCTTTTTAATTGATCCAACAATCTCTACATGAATATAAAAATGATTCTAAACATATGCAGACTAAATGCACACTCGATAGACTCTAGTTACTATACTTATACAAATCCTGACTACACTAGACAGACTTATCGAGAGTGTTTGCAAAATATTCACTGTGTTTTAGTTGGTGGCATTTTTAAGCCTTGAACCATTCATAGTTCATATATGTCGGGTTTACTTTACCAGGAGGTGAACATGATGTCTTGAACCAACTGGTGTTTTATGTAGACTGAGACAACATGCATAGCGCATCTTCATTTTCTCATAGAACTTAGTTATGTATTGTGTTAATTGTAACCCTGAACAATTTTTGGTTTTCATGAGTGAACTTAAAGAATATAGCCTTACCTTCATTCTCCAAGAAACGTCTCTATTTCACACTCATTAGGTGATTGACCATAACAAGTATTGAGTAATACTCTGCTTTAGAAGCTATGGAATCATTAAAAGTCAATGCTTATCCTACTCACATTCGTTAGAACTTTTATCATCTTAGGAGCTGGAAAAGGAATACTCTGTCTTAAAGTGCTCTTGGTAGATTTTGTTTAGTTTAGTTTTTCCTTTGAACCTATGTCTTGGGATCTCCGGTCATGATAGGTAGGGTTGCAATCAAGCATCATCATTCATTATAGGCTCTAAACCTATTACTTTTGATGATTGAGCAACAATATCTCGTGGCAAACCTTTAATGAATTGACCTGCTAGGTTTTCAGCCAATTTGATGTAGTCTATTTTGATTACACCATTTGAGATAAATTTTATAATGGTTTTATGTCGTCTTTTGATGGGACGAGATTTACCATTGTAGAAATTATTTTGAGTATAGCTAGCTAATTGACTATCACAATGTATGCATATAGCTGACACATGTTTCTCCCACGAAGGAATATATCCAAAACATTTCTTAGCCATTCAGCTTCTTTTGTTGCTTTGTCTAAGGCTATGAACTCAGATTCCATGGTGGATCTGGTTAACACTGTTTGTTTGGTAGATTTCCAAGATATTACAGCTCCTCCTAGTGTAAAGACATATCTACTTGTGGATTTTGTGTTTTTAGAATCCGATATCCAGGTAGCATCAATGTATCCTTCTAAAACTGATGTTTCTTTACCATAGTGAAGCCCAAAAGCTTTGGTATGGCGCAAGTAATTGAGTACTCTCATTATAACTTTACAGTGTTTATGACTTGGATTACTTGTATATCGACTCAATACGTTTACTGCATGCGCGAGATCTGGTCTATATCGACACATTATGTTTACTGCGTGCACAAGATCTGGTCTAGTACAATTGGTCAAGTACATTAGACTTCCGATCACACGTGCATACTCATTTTGTGAAACTGCGTCACCTGATTCTTTGTCAAGTGAAGTAAGGGATCTAACGGAGTTTTTTCGTGCCATTAGAGTAATTTTCAAATCTCTCTAATATTGTTTGAGCATAATGAGATTGAGTTAAGATAATTCTGTTTGAATTTCTTGTGACTTTAAACCCATGAATAACATCTGCTAATCCCATGTCTTTCAACTGAAAATTTTCTTTGAGCATGTTTTTTGTTTGATTGATGATGTCTTTATTTCTTCCAATAATGAGCATATCATCTACATATAGACATATCAAAACATACATATTTTTGGTATTTTTATAGTATATGCATTTATCACATTCATTAATTTTGAAATGATTTGACATCATTGTGTTGTCAAATTATTCATGCTATTTTTTAGGAACTTATTTAAGCACATAAAGTGACTTTACAAGTCGGCATACTTTGTCTTCCTGTGAATGACAAAACCCTCAGGTTTTTAATGTAAACTTCCTCTTCTAAATCAACATTTAGAAAGACGATTTTTTACATCCATTTGATGGATTTCTAGGCCTCTTAAAGTTGTGATTGCTATCATCAGCCTTATTGATGTTATTTTCTTTACCGGAGAATAAGTGTCAAAATAGTCAAAGCCATGTATTTACCACCAGGTGTTCTATCAGGGTTTAGTTTTCGTTTTCTTATCCATTTACTTCTTAATGCTTTGCAGCCAGGTGGTAAATCCGTCAAGTACCATGTATAATTTTGCATGATAGAGTCGAAGCTTCTGCCAAAGTTTTTGGATCATTTTCTACTAAAAATGCCATTAAGAAATCTTCATCAAAAAGCTCTTTTGCTCCTTCTAGATTCATCTTTTATTTTCTAAAATATCATTTAAAGATATCAACATTTGTCTCAATTTCTAAGACATTATCGTCATCTCTTTCTTCTTGAATTCGTTTTAAACTTTGTTTTTCCATGCATGGGAAATATTTACGAAGAAAGATGCATTTATTGATTCTATTACTGTATTTTTATGAATATCTGATATTTCAGATTTAAATACCAGAAATCGATAGGCACTACCATTATTTATGTGCATATCCACTGTTTTATGTCTAACAATGACTTTCTTTAGTGGCGATACCACAACTTTTGCCAATCACCCCTACACTTTGAGGTATTTATACGAAGATAAAGTATATTTCCATAGTTCATATGAAGTTTGGCGAGTTACTTTGTGTGAAATTTTGTTCAAAATATAATTATTGGTAAGCAACGCTTCCTTCCTCCTTCCTCCCTCCAGATTTTTAATTATAACAGATGTTGTAACAGTTTGCAATCATCATGCAGTTTTATTACGGATGGTAAGAAACTGGGCCCGAATTAAACATCGGGAAAAACGCATGGTCCAGTCTTCACTCTTCACTCCATATTTTTTAAAAAAATTCGCCAAATAACCATAACTATATCATAATTATTTTATAATGAAGTATAAAATTAAACTGGACCATTACATATACCAACTGAAATATAACTAGCGTTTTTTTTCTAGAAAATATCTTATACGAATTAAGTGCATTGATATTGATTATTTTCAAAATCTAATAATCTAATAATATTTAATAATCGATTTCTCAAAAAAAAATTATTTATCAAATATTTTGAAATATTTAATTAGATAAACTGTTCTGTTGATAATGATGTACTGAACCCCATAGTCTAGCCGATGATATCTGTCATATTCTTTTTTGTTCTTCAGGTTTGTTATGTTAAAAAAAGTAATCAATGGGTGGTAATATATCAAGACAATAAAAAGTTATTAAGAAAAGATTGGAACCTCCTTCTCACACTATTGCTTTCGCTCTCCCTCATTCATAACCCACAGACAAAATATAAAACCAAATATCAGGTAATAGTTTTCTTTCTTCAGGGTTCGCTCTCGCTCATTTCTTCACTATTTTTCTTTCTCACTTTATCTGCTGATCAACTTTGTACCATCCAGTGTAGTTGAATTAAGTTTTGTTTCAAAGTTCTTTAACTGATCGATTATTTTAAACTTACGTCTTGTACTTTTCTTATGTTTTTTTCGTAGTTGTCTTCACCTTATTATAATGGTTCTTGTTCATTTGAAAACCAGTTATTTTTGTATATATATATATAGTTTACTTTTTAAATTGTAAATCCATAATTTATTTTTGATCTTATATTTTGCTTATATTTTACTAATGTTTGATAATATTTTCCTTAACTTTTTCTTATGTTTTGTAAATGAAAGAACAATAGTTTAGGATTCTCACACTGTCTCGATTTGATGTATATTTTACCCAGGAACAATATGAACTCAAAGTCTCGTTTTAACCCCCCGGCCGGACCTTCTTCGTAGTGGCTCCATTCCATCCCTCATTTCATTGGCAGCCTCAGAGCGGCTTTATTTTGTTATATTCCATCTCAAAGTGAAGTTTCTCGCTTGCTTCTTTAGAAAGATTACAGAGTTATGTGAAACCTCATCAACAAGATAGAGAGAGAGAGAGAGAGAGAGAGAAAATATGCATATGTTTGTTTTTTCGTGCCCAATCACAGCATTTGAGAATTTCAGATGAATAAATGTCTTTGCACTATGATAGTGGTTCTTTAGATGAAAACCAGAGCTTTCTGGTGCTAGGATTTGTGTCGATAAGTATATGCGTAGGTGTGCTATTGTACTGCATAATCAGATTAATATATAACTATAGTTATAATACTCAATTTCCAGTACCAAATGTAAGTACTAGAGATATAGAGTTAGGGGTTTGATATGTTGATGATGTTAATGGACATCAAGAAGTACAGTTAGTTCATGTACTTAGGGAAAATTTCATACTTGTGCATGGGAAAGCAGAGTGTAATATTTGCTTAGAAGAATTTGCATCTAACGTCATATTAGCAAATACGCTATATATGTAGGCATGGATTCCATTTACATTGTTTACGTTGGTGGAATGCAAACACCTGTCCAAATTGTCGTAGAAATCTTGTTTAGTATTTTGTAAATAAGCCAATGAATATTGTATGTTTTTTGAATAAAGGATTACATCATCCATCAATTCAACTTTTATATATTATAATGCTCTGAAACACTAGAAAAGTTGACGTGTGGCTGGCGATTTCGTTTCCCTTAATCAATGACCCTAATTGCTTCAAAGAGTTGTGGCATTTTATTTGATTTCAGATCATTGCTTCAAATATTTCACTAAAAAGAAAAACACTGTGCCTACAACAAGAATGTTCATATGAACAACAATCAAACCGAAGAAGTTAATGCATTCTAATTTTAATGAATTTTAGTTTAGGATAATTTATTATTTAGTTAAAACCTAGCATTTTGTATTTAAAATTTATTTTTAAATTGTAAAACCATAATTTATATTTTTATCTCTTATTTTGCGTATATTTTGCTAATGTTTATTTATATTTTGCTTATGTTTACTTATCTTTTGCTTATGTTTTGTTATGAACAACAATAATGTTTACTTATGTAGTTTTTCTAACGAGAATTTGCCAAATATGACTCAAAGCTTGATTTGAAATGTAAACTTATACCCAAACTTGAATAAAATGCAAAACTAATCTAAAACCCTTGTGAAAATAAGTTTACTTTTTAATTTTCTCGGAAAAAATATAAAATTACGTTTTCCACCAAAACAAAAATATGGGTTTCATAAAAACTGGAAAAATTATGCTTTCCTGCCAAAACCGTAGTATTATGTTTTCCCGCCAAAACCGAGAAGTTATGTTCTCCCACCAAATCCGAGAATTTTTCATTTTTCCGCCAAAATCGTAGAATTACGTTTTTCCGCCAAAACCAAGAAATTGTTTTTTTCGTCAAAACTATGAAATTAACACTCTTACACAAAATTACCACATTTTCAAATTACAGAAAACTATAACTGGGTTAAGTAGATCCCCATTTATTTTAGCCAAAACCCCCATTTTGTAAATGGGTCTTAAGAGGGTTACTCATTTAAAACCCAACAAGATAAATGGGTCTAAATATGCATTTATTTATTTTTCAAACGCATTAAAATCCCACAAGCAGAACCCATTATAACATCCCTAGATCAATACATAATAATTAGTGTTGGATGAAAATGGGTACTATATTAGAACAAGCCCAAATTTACATAGCCATCAGTACATAAAAAAGTATAATAACTTGTTCAGAATCAAGCACAACCACCGGTTCAGAAACCAACATGGCCATTGTTGCAGGAACAGAGGGTTTAACTGAAATTGAACAACTGTTTGAAGAGGAAGTAGAATGGTCTGAAGTGTCTCCAAGGAAATCCATGTGTCTATATACGAACTAACACTTGTTTCTCGATACTCACCATAGAGGAAGGTGAAATTGTGGAACATAGTGAGAAAGAAGATGAAACAAAGATGGAGTCCGGGAAACTCAGTCATCCACACGTCAGTGGCCGATGCTCTTTGTCTGATAAACAATAAATAATGTTTCACAAATTTTGCCAACAGTTCGCAAAAACTATCAATAGAATTCACGTTAAGTGTTGAAAACTATGTTAACGCTGTTTCGCTAAGGCTCCCTATAAGCAATTGACAATATCCCGCATTTTTCTCTTCAGTAGTGAAGTTTGTTCGTCCCACGGCTATGTTGAACGTTCTTATGTGATTGCTTGGATCTGTTTCTCCTGAGAAAGTTGGGATCTTGAGTTTAATCGAGTGTCAAACTTTTGTTCCAGTGATGTTTGTCTTGAATGGCATTTTTTGCGTTGCAGCAAGAACACATTTGATCTCTGGAGCAAAACTAGTTGCACGATAAACTTTTGACTAGTTATCTTTTAGCTAGTTTCGGATAGGATCAATTTCATAATTCGTTGCTTGACTTAGCAATCCTACTTGATTTTCCACAACTTGGTGTCATGTCGGGGAAACAAAACTATTCTTGGAGTACTACTGGAATCTTGAAGCAGTGGCTGACCGTAGATCGCAGCTAGGGCATCAAGTTGCTCATTAGTCGTTTTTATGCATTTTGTCTATCGAGCCGCTGCACTAGTGTTTGCATCATATCCCTCACAAGGCTAAGTTTGCTTCAAGATTTGTTTGCACGGTCGTAGTGGTGTGGCCTTCGAGCATCGAGCTGCGTCTGATGTTTAGTGTTATCTATGTTGGTTATCGTAGATTTTCTTTAGCTTTGCTTTTTAATTCTCCACAGACAACGCCAATTGTTGAATATGAATTCGGCGTGGCCAAGATGAAATCACAAAATCGATGGTGAGTTACTTGAAAACTGTTTATTATAAGATTTGCAATGGATTACAAGGAAATGTGTATTGAAATTGGCTAAAAATGGTTAATTTGTCAAGAACAATAGAAATATATATAACATTGTATTTTGTGCCAACTTCATGTGTATATGAAGCTCCTCTTTGCGAGTTCCTCTCTATTTATATTTACAGGAAGAATTTTCTCCTTAGCCGACTTGGCTTTAGCCGCCTCTATTATGATTATAGGGCCGAATTCACTAAAACGAAAGGTTTTGTTGAGGAATACATTTCACTCCAATAGTTATTAAATTTGATATATTTTATTGGTAATGTTCGGAAACAATAATCCATTCTACAAGAAAATTGATTTAGTTTATAAAATAAAAGTTAATTTGTGGATTTTGATGTTAAGTATTAGTTTTGTGAGTTTTACGCGAACCATACTTCAATGAAGATTTGAGCATTAATTTTTTTTTTTTGTTGTTTTCCATTATATTTTTTTTGACCAATGATTTGCTCTTATTTTTTTGGTTTTGTTTGTAATGATTTTGGTAATTCTTTAGTATCTTGTGAATCTGTCACCGTATCGCATTCAGGCACTAACGTCAAACCTAAAGCAAAATACGGATCAAACTTTAAACACACCTTCTAACCAGAAACAGCCCCCATATTCCAATTAGAGTCACCAATAATTCCCGAAGTTACACATAGTCATGGACTTGTTAATCCACAGTATTCCTATAAAGAGAATCAAATGAAGCGTTGACCCAAGTGACAAAACTACATTACACTTCTGTGGTATAAAACTCTCAAGTCTCAACGCCTCTATTCATCTATCCTCAAAGCTTGTTACGTCGTTCGCGGTCATAAAAGAGTAACACTTAATTTGGTGGGTTCTGCACAAAGAAATAAATAGGCAATTGGTTAGCACAGATCATCCAATATTTCCGAACCATTGATGTCTACCTAATATACTTAACATCTAAGCATATATATTCTTGATGTATTAGTAGTTGTATACTATAAAACACAAGGCTAATGAAAATGGTAACCAGTCAACTCCTCTTTAAATTGAATTCACAAAAGCATAAACTTCATTAACGAGAGAAATTTCTAAAAAGCTCTTGACCAATGCACACACGCCATTAAACATTCAGGACTCAGGTAAAATGGTAAAAAGCCACAACGTTCTTAACCATACATAGGCTAGTGAAATAGTCATGCACTACACTTAAAGGAGAAAACCTATTCAAAATCGCATTGTGAATGCTGCTTACCTATTGCATCTTCTTAATCTTGCTTGTGGGCTTAGCAATGAGCTTCTGTAGTAATCTTTCGTCAATCTTCCTGTATTGTGTTTGAATCATCCGATGTGTGACAGATAGCTTCTCATCAATGTGATGCTGGTACCTCTCGTACAGAATGGGAATCAACATACCGAGAACAATACCTGTCCAATTAAATCACGCAGAGAAAGTCAGAAGTTTAACTGAAAAAAGACAACTCTTCCCTCTCTACATAAGTGTTGAACAAAGTGAAAGGCAAACAAGACTACTCACCAAGATAGAGTATTGTGAAGAAGTTTAAGAAACTGCCAACAAGTGATATAGTCCACAACACAACACTAACCTGCCACAGCAATCACAAATTATAAGAAGAAAAAAAGTAAAACGAAAAGGACGAGACCACTTGGGAATAGTAATCTGACCCGAAAGAGTTGTTTGGCGTTTCTGTTAACGTAGATATCACGAGCAATAGAGAGAAGAGTATTGATCAAGAGCCGTAGAGGATCAGCAATCATAAGAAGAGATGCTTCAGTGATTTCAAGATTAGGAAGCTCAGGCATAGGCCTAATCCAGAAGATGACATAACACTTTCAAGATTCAGAGAATTAAGATTAGATTAAGATTAAGATTAGATTAGATTTAACCTATTGAAGAGAATGGCGGATTTGGCCCAGAGGAAGAGTATAATGACGACAAGTAGCTGAATGTTAGCAACAAAGGGAAAGAAACTGTATCCACATTTCTCGAAGAGGATCCAAAACAACGTCGCTGATCCCAGCAGAAGAATCCCTCCGCGTTTGTTCTTCCACATAACCAAATCGGCGACTGCGGAAAATCAATTGAGCGGTGAGATCGAATACAGTGATTAGGATTGAAGCGGAGAGAGAACCTGAGGCATTGCCGATAGATTGAAGAAGATGAGATTTTTTATCCATGGAAGGAGGAGAAATTGCAGCGATCTAACCAATACCAGAAACTGAGCGACCCTCCTTTTTTATTCCAAAACTGTGTGTACCTATTTGTTCTTCGCACATCCTTTTAATGCCATGCTTTTTAAAATATATTTAAATAATACTTTAACTTGGTGAAACTTTTGCAAATTGGTTTAAAAGCAAGGTTTCTTTTCCATTAAAACCATTCTCAACTTTCTATCTTTTACCTTTGTTATTTTTATTTACATTGAAAGAAAAAATCAAAGAGAAAGGGCCTTAAATAGCCATATGCCAACTTTTTTTTTTCCAATCTAGACTTCAAGGTCCAATGTCACAAAAATGTTTCATTTAAGATGGTCAATTAACTTTTTATTTTTTTCATTAATTTCCCAATTAATTAAAAACAAAAAAAAACTGAATCCAAAATTATTCAATCGTCATCGTCTTCACCTCCTTCATCTCACCGTTACTCTCCTTCGCCGTACCCTAGATCCGCCGTCATCGTCTGTCAGTTCTGCCATCGTTGTTCCTTAGCTTTGCGACAATCTCTCAGCTCCGTCAAAGTCAGTTATGACGGTCTCTCTTAGCTCTGCCGTCGACGATCTCCCTCGGCTCCGTCGTTGTCGACGATCTCCCTCAGCTTTGACGTCGACGATCTCTCTCAGTTTTGTTGTATCTTATTATGATCATCATCAAGGTGTATCATATCCATAGTCTTCTACGGTTGATTATTTGAAAAAAAAAAATCTTTTCAAACCATTGTGGAAGGCTTTCAATTAGATTGGTTATGTTGTTTACGAAGTAACATAACGATGATTGAAATAATGTTTAGCTATGGAGAAATAAATATTGATCCTGAAATTGATGTTGTGATTCATCATGAGGATTGATTAGCTATGGAATAAGGGCCTCATGTTTTGAATAAGAATATTGTGCACAAAGTGTTTGACATAATGTTTCTAAGAAGACACAAAGTGCATGGGAAGAAGAAACATATGTACATAATGTTTCTAAGAAGACACAAAGTGCATGGGAAGAAGAAACATATGTTGGCTCCTAAATCATAGAAATTAAGTAACAAAGAGCTACTTTACTGAATTTGCTTCCCAAAAGAGCTACAGTAGTTGTCACATGGAATTTTTAGTTGTTACACGTAAGAAGAAGAAATATGCAAAAGGCTTACACTAATATACAAAACATTTTAGTTGCAATGTTTCAGAGGAGGATGATTTTGGATACACATATATTGGAGAATGGTACAATGAGAAGCTGAAATTGCAGAGATAGAAAATGCTTTTATGTGCCTTTTGCTAACCGCTAATGTCAGTTTTTGTTTAAAGGATCAAGAAAATAAATGTCAGAGTTTGTTATTTGGTGCAACAATGTTAAGTTGGATCAATTATCTTACCAACAATTTCAAATGTAGATTTTTACATGGGCACAAGCTTGATCCTTTATGTATGGGGAATCTTGGTGTTCTTGGACGTTTTCCAAACAAAGAAGAGAGAAACATCAAGGGACAAATTTGATCTTCAGAAACACTTGCTACAACAAGTTTTCATATATAAAGTATATAATAAATGTGGACACCATATATGAAACATACGATAGTCAAAGCAAGTAATTTTTACAAAGTTTATCTTGAAATTGAAAGAGAGTTGGTTATCTTGTGTTTGGATAGAGTATGTAAATCATTTCAGACCTTTTGTTGGAACCGAAATTCGCACTGTTGATTTCCATTTAAATTAGGAAAGTAAGAAAACCCTAGTTTCCCGGAGGTCCCGGATATCTGTTAATACCACACGCCAAGCAATCAGAGAACACGAAACGAGAACAGTAATAAAATAAGAAATCGTAAAAAGAGCAAAAGGTGTCTTATTTCGAAGTTGCGTATGCGCGTTACAACAAGGTAGAAGCCTCGGCTATAAGAGCTGTCGGTGAGATCGCTAGTTCTAACAACCTAAGACTGCAAAACCTAGTTGAGTCGCAGCTCGAAATAACAAAAACAGAAAGTTGCCTAATTGCTCTAAGTGCTAAGTTTGCTGTAAAAAAGTTATCTCTTCTTGCCTCTCGCCTAGGACTCCTTATATACTTGCTCCTAGGTCGGTTTACGCTTTTCCCCTTCTGTCCTAAGCCGTCATAGCTTAAAAATAGAGATATTCAATTTTCCCGATCATACGGCTTATGGGCTTTTGGTTAAACTTCAGATTTATCCGCGGAAACTTGACATTTATCATTTTTTTATGAACCAAGCATAAACCGTCATACGGCTTATGGGCTTTTGGTTAAAAAAATCGTAAGTGGGCTTCGAGCTGCGTTTTAGGCCTCCTTGGGCCGTCTTTGACTCGAAACATTTATTATGGTTTCTTTGATAAAAAACAAACTTTCCGCGGTTTTTATCGTAAAGTTTGATTGATGACTCCGAGTGACAAAAAACATGAAATGGTTTAGCCACGGTTTTCGGGAGATATCATTAAAGAGTAGACGAGAATGCATGGATTTGTGTCGTATCGACGTTTTAAGAGAGCTCGATTGCTATGTAGCGATCGAACCGTACACGTGCTCGGTCGCTACGTAGCGACCAAGCTTGGCTTCGAGCTCGGTCGCTACGTAGAGATCGAGCCGTACGCGTGCTCGGTCGCTACGTAGCGACCGAGCTTGGCTTGTCCGTGGTCCGATTGCCATACTCTAACTTGTCTGTGGCTGATTTGGATACATGTCCGTTGCCTTGAGACAATCGGTAGTTGGTGCGATCGAGATTAGAACAAGATTTTACCGCAAGGTTCTTTGTAAAGACATTTTTTTATGATGTATATCTTTCGTAAAAAGATGCTCACGCTCATTTTTGCGGAGGTTTGGACATTAACTTCGTCGTAACCGTTTTCGACCCCAACACCTTTTACTTTTAGTGTTGTTTTTAATGAATTTATACTTTCTTATACTATTCATGATAGTGTTCCTAATTATGTATTAAACCTTCCAAAAAAATTTGAAATTTGTAGGATCTTCCTAACATAAATATGATATATATGACTTTTTGTTTTGCCGGTTTTGGAAGACTATTTAAATTTAGGATAGCCATCCTGAACACAGATTGCGTTACTCGCTATTTTGAAATGTTTTGGAAGATATTTTTCTAATTTAGGATAGACATCCTGAACAAAGATTGTCTTATGATTGCCTTGTGTTCTTTTTAATTGTTTTGTAAGACTTTTTTCAAATTTATGATAGTCACCCCGAACAAAGATTGTCTTAAGATTTTCTTGTATGCTTTTTGAATTGTTTTGGAGGGCTTTGTTCAAATTCAGGATAGCCGTCCAGAAAAAGAATTGCCTTAAGATTTCCTTAAACGCTTTTTTGAATTGTTTTGAAAGATTTAGTTCAAATGTCTCTGATTCACAGCTGGTTGATCTTTTTGAAATCTGGTTTTGATCTTGTGAACGGGTTTTCAACAGATGCTTGAGATTATTTGTATTTGTGGAGAATGGAATTCAAAGAAATTTTTTTGCTTTGCCGCTTTTGGAAGATTTTGTTCAAATTTAGGATAGCCATCCTGAACAGAGATTGCCTTACTCGCTTTTTTGAAAGGTTTTGGAAGACTTTGTTCTAATTTAGAATAGCCATCCGGAACAAGGATTGTCTTAAGATTGCTTTGTATTCTTTTTGAATTGTTTTGTACGACTTTGTTTAAATTTAGGATAGCCATCCAGAACAAGGATTGCCTTAAGATTACCTTGTATGCTTTTGAATTGTTTTGGAGGGCTTTGTTCAAATGTCTCTGATTCACAGTTGGTTGATCTTTTTGAGATTTGGTTTTGATCTTTTTAACAAGTTTTCGACATATTGTTGAGATTATTTTTGTTTGTGGAGAATGGAGTTCAAAGCAAAATTTTTAATTTGCCGATTTTCGAAGACTTTGTTCAAGTTTAGGATACCCATCCTGAATAGAGATTTCCTTACTCGCTTTTTTAAAATGTTTATGAAGACTTTGTTCTAGTTTAGGATAGTTATCTTGAACAAGGATTGTATTAAGATTAAATTTTATTCTTTTTGAATTGTTTTGTAAGACTTTGGTCAAATTTAAGATAGTCATCCCGAGCAAGAACAAAGTCTTCAGAACTAGTGCTCCAGGTGTTCAAATTTAGGAAAGCCATCCAGAACTAGTGCTCAAGGTGTTCAAATTTATTGTCTAGTGCTCCAGGTGTTCAAATTTAGGATAGCCATCCAGAACTAGTGGCAATTATGCAATAAAGATGCAAAATACATCCAAAGAAGACCTGACTTTGGTTAAAAGCATGTGTTTAATCACATCAATTTAGAGTATTCTTCTAAATGCGTAGTGAGAAGGCAAAGAGATTTAATCCCTTATATATTAATTGAGGAACATTTGAAAAGATGTAACCTCAATTTTGTATTAATTAAAAGAGGCCCCAATGCATAGGTGGCACTCAATTAGGTAGTCAATTACATTCAATTGAAAAATAAGTAGGTCCACATTCGATTTTTATATGTTGTTAGATATATAAGTTGGTCAAACTATATGATATAATGATATGATATGATATTTTCTTTCCTTAAATAAAACCTACGGAATTACCATAAATGACTAATATATATATGACAATTAATGAGTTTAATAATAAAGATTTGATAACAATGTATATCTCCTCCATCATTTTTTGTTTAATTTTATATTATTAAAATAAATTAAACAATCAAATTAGCTATAAAAATAAAATTTAGATTTTTTCGTATATGTTATATTTTGAATTTTTAAAAACGACAATAAATGACTAAAACTATTAAAATTATTATGTTAAAAATTAATGATCAATGGTTTAACATTTTTATTATAAGAAGATACACATGATTTTAAAACCATATGAGTAAAAAATATCATTTAATAATAAAATAAATATATATATATATTAAACACTATATACCATAAGATTACATAAATATTTTAATATTAAAACTTTCAATGAATTTTCAAGAACATTTATAAATTATAAACTTATTAAAAATTTCAAATTGAAAATTTTGTTATCGATGATTTAAATATTTTGTTATAAAACGATATGAACGATCATAGAACCGTATGATTATAAATTCTTATTTAATAAATAACTATACAAAATATACTATTCCTAGAAAAATAGGTTGGTCCATCTTAACTTATATTACACTTTTTATTAAACTAACTATCGAATTGATAAATAACGTACCAAAAAATGTTTTGCAATTTCCTTAAATAAAAGCTACGAAATTACCTAATATGATTAACGTATATGTGAAAATTAATTATACTGAATAATAAATATTTGATAACAATTTTTGTATCTTATTTATTTTTTTAATTTTATATTATTAAAATATATTTAAAAATCACATTAAATATATAATAAAAACATTTATAATTTTTCTTATATGTTATATTTTGAATTTTTCAAAACGTCTATAAATTATTAGAAATTTGAAGATCCCCACTCTGAAAATTTTGTGATCAATAGATTTTTTTTTGTCATAATAAGTTACAAATGATCATAAAATTGTATTAATATGAACTTTTATTTAATATTATAAGAAGATACATATTATTTTAAAACCATATGAGTAAAAAATATCATTTAATAATAAAACATATATATATATATATATAGATTATACTATATACCATAAGATTACATAAATATTTTAATATTAATACTTTCAATGAATTTTCAAAAACATTTATAAATTATAAACTTATTAAAGATTTCACATTGAAAATTTTGTTATCGATGATTTAAATATTCAGTTATAAAATGATATGAATGATCCTAGAACTGTATGTTTATAAATTCTCATTTAATAAATGACTATATAAAATATACTATTCTTAGAAAAATAGGTTGGTCCATCTTGACTTACATTATATTTTTTATTAAACTAACTATCGAATTGATAAATAATCTACCAAATTGTTTTTGCACTTTCCTTAATTAGAAGCTACGAAATTACCTAATATGATTAACGTATATATGAAAATTAATTATTATGAATAATAAATATTTGAAAATAATTTTGGTATCTTTGTTCTTTTTTTTTAATTTTATATTATTGAAAGATATTAAAAAATCACATTAAATATATAATAAAAACATTTATATTTTTTTTATATGTTATATTTGAATTTTTCAAAACGTCTATATATTATTAGAAATTTGAATATTCCCACTCTGAAAATTTTGTGATCAATAGATTATTTTTTTGTTATAATAAGTTACAAATGATCATAAAATATAACGCATATGAATTTTTATTTAATAAATATTCAAACTAAATAATATATATATAAACACTAATGATTTAAAGCAACAAGATTGGCTGATAAATTTTGTCGTCCAGTTGAAATCTTTCAAAAGTATGTGAAAGACTAAAGTCAAAGTAAATATGGATTTAGAATAGTAGTTATATTTTACTAACCAAATACTGAAAAAAGCCGAACCGAACCGAAACCAACCCGATATCCGGATTGAACACCCGTAATCCAAATGAAGCCAAACTATTGTTTCATTCTCCAAAATATAATAAAAATAATAACTTAATTCCGCGCAAAGCGCGGATCTTATCCTAGTATTCTTAGTAAGCCAAAGAATCCAACAAAACAAGCTCAAATAAAAATTAAACAACTAAACAAGTTCAAAACGAGGACTTTCTCATAGTACTAGACAATTACTATGAAAAATTTAGAAGTGTATATATTAAAAATCAGATATGTCGTTCTTGCATGATGTTGTGAGTAAGGTTTCACATGAGTCATGCGACAATGATACTATACCATGTGCTCTCTTTTCCTGAAACCAAAAACATAATAATAACCATAGGGATGTAAACAACATAGCTATAAATCCTATGGAGTAGCAATACCCTATATACAAAATAAGTGCATGTACCTATCTAGTGCTCCAGGTGTGGCAATTGTGATCTCGTCTTTGAGATAAAGCACAGTGGTAATGCCTAATGAAGCATCCGGAAAACACCAAGCCGTTAGGGGAGAATATAGGATAAGTATAAAGGGAAAAGTCATGAATGCGCCATACTAGTATAGGTATAGCTACGTAAAGGCCAGAACAACAATCAATACGGGTTGAAGGAAAAATATAAGCAAAAGTCTTCTGGAATACTTTCAGACAGTTACACAAATTGTCTTGATCATGTTTATAAACTCACGAAGAATCTTACGCAAACAACAAAGAACTCCAGACTCAGTATGTTGTATTTCATCCACTACAGGTAAACCATTTAGAGTAAGAACCAGATACAAACAAGGAAAATAACTTAAATTAAGAAACCTAGGTAGATAAAATTACACAAACTCGACACTAAACAAAGCCATAAGCCTGACTAAAAACAAAGTACATAAACAAGAGTCACATGTGTTACCTTTGGTGAATTCATATTGGTTTCGGTCTCTTCAAAAAGAGAGGGTCGTAGATAGAAACACCCAAGGTTTCTTCAGCACCTGAACATTGCATGTCTATAGCAGGATTTTTGGATTCACGAATCTGTTCTGTAAATCAGAATCCGTGTGGGGTAGTGAAGTGTTGACAAAAGAAGCTCCAAGCCTATAAATCTGAAACCACGAGTGAAGAAGAGAGCTTGACAAAAAACCCAATCATCTCCATAGCCATGGTAAGATTCACTGAGAATACAAATAAGGTTCCCATTGCTTCAGCTGAAATTCTCCTGCAACATCACCGAAGCGAAATCCCTAAATTTTGAATAAAAAATTCTTAATTACAAATAACAATTGAAAACACTCAAACTTACAATGTAGATTCGCCGTGATTTTAATACTGTTGTCGTCGCCGGCGTCGTCGTCGGTGCCGTCGCCGGTGTTCGTCTCCGGTTTCGTCGACTAGAATGTCGAGAGAGAAACAAAAGTTTTTTTTTTTTGTTTTTTAATTATATTTATATTGATATGTAAGGGTATTAAAGTCTTCTAGCCTATTACTGAATTTATTTTTGTGATTTTCAGCTAGCTTGAGGTGCTTTTGGGATGAAAACTTAAAAGAGTTTATTTAGAAGAATTGCCCAAAAGTCAATTCAAAGTATTTGATAGAAATTTGGAGAATATTTGTTAACTCTACTTAACTTCTAAGAATCTGTCAACTTTTAAAATCACTTAACTCCTTCTAAATTCTGATTTCAATAACTCTCCCCAAGAAGTAATGCAAAAATCATCATATTTCTGACTGCGAATAAATCTATAGCTTTTGAGACAATCCCAGCCGGTTTTGCAACTGATCAAGACTACCCAAAATAGACAAAGGAAAAGCTTTGGAAAAAGAATGACCAACCAGAACTCAAAGAGAATTTTGGATAACTCTAATCGAGTAAAAATCAGCATGGATCATGGTGAATTGAGAGATGGACAAAGCATTCACTTTCTCGGTAATATTGGCTTATGGAGGTCACCTGATGGCCAAATGATATTCTTGCTTGTTCTGGTAAATCAATGCATTCTTCCATAAAGAGTAAGTCAAGAACACATGCAAACATGTCCCAGAAAATTTATGTCCAAGTTTTGAATGAAGAGGCCCAAGAAAAGGTATATTTTTCCCGAGAAGAAAAGGTATATTTTTCAACAAAATTACTTTGATGATTCATTTGTTCTTACAAACAACTTGATTATCAGGGAGTGTGAACCCTGGTCAATCTTGTCTTGGTGTTTCATATCCATAAACAAGAGAATGAGTGAATCAAGAGCTTTCCGCAACTCTTGTGTGACAAATGCTAAATCATTCTCTCTTGACTCTCATAGGCACTATAAAAAACCTGATAATATTAGTTCAGTGTAACACTGGTTTGTTTGTGTTTGTTATTTCTGAAAAAGAGAAACGTTTTGGTTTTGACAAAATAAAAGAGTTTTTTTGCTTCAAATTATGTTTTCGATAACTTTATCCATTCTTTAAAAGAAACTTGAACCAGGTATACTCTTTGAACAAAAAATGTTTTCTTAGTGATAAAAACAAGTCTAGCTTGTTCTTGAGTCTTGATCTGTTTCTACAACACAACAAAAGTATTGATACTCATGAAAAGAATTTAGAAAAAAAATTTGAGTCAAAAGAAATTTTGTTTTAGGAAACTTTGTGAATCCACCAAAAAAACAAAAACCAAAAATCACGACCGAATATGGACCTAACCGAAAACCAAAAAAAAAAAAATAAATTAGTACTGAATTGAAAACTGAATGCTCATGTCTAAATATATTAAATAACAAACAAACATATTATTAAATTTATCAACAAAAAATAATCTCGCCTTTTGAAAGCACAAGTCAAAATCTAGAACTAAATATAAGTAATGTTTTATATTAGATATCATTATTCATAAATGGTCTAGTGGGAGAAAAAAATTTCAGAAGCATTTGAAACATTTCGTTTCTGAGCAGAAGAACTGTGTAAGTGTGTATAAACGATATATCGAGCAACAAAAAAAAAAAGGAAAATGGTTCAGTAGATGACTTCACGAATAATAAAATTTATATTGTTTTTTCATAAGATTTTATATTATAATATATTAATTATTATAGTTTATGAATGATAAAATATTTATTATTTATTGTTACAATATTAAAATTGTCTATGCGATTAAGCGTCGCCTAGGCAGCTGTACTTTTTTGAAAACTGATAAAACCACTCATACAATATAATTGAAGATATAATTAGTTTTTAAAATAACTTAAGATATATTATTAGTTAGTTAAAGCATTTATAAATTTTTATAAATTAATTTTTTTTCTGTTCCCATATAACTCGCACTTTAATTAATTGTTTTGAACATAAGTTAACTTCTTTGGCCCAATTTAAATAAAAATTCATTCTACATAAGTATATTGGATTATAAATGTAACTAAATTTAAAATTATGAAAAGCCAACATGTATTTTTACTTTTAAAATTAGATTTTAAAGTATAAATCCACAATTTAAAAAAGTGAGTCAAAATCTGGTTAGCTATTAAGAGATCCATCAATTCCATCAACTTTTTTGCTGCGTACGTACACAAACAAGTCAAGACCTGCTACAATTCTTTTCTTATAGATTCATCTAATGCTGAAAATGAAAGGAGAAAAAGAAACGCATCTTGCAACGACAGTTTTGGGATACATGTAACAACGAAAGATTATGGACGCTTCTCTTGAAACCTTGATTTGTTAAATATCGGACGTGGACGAGCCTCGACAACAGACTCTTCTTCATTACCTTCGTCCCCAGATGATACTTCTTCTCTAGGTTGCTCTCCTTGCTCTTCTTCAGTGTTTGGTTTTCTCTTCTTCTCTTGCTTTCTCTGCTTCTTCTTTTGACGTTTCAAACGCTTCTTTGATGTTTTTTCCTCTGCAGCTTTCAGTTTCTCTTCTCTTCTTATAGTAAATTCCGCCATTTTCAAACGCTTGTTGTAGTCAATATCCATCCTTGTGAGTCGGTCTTGCTCTCTTCGCCTCATTTGCCGGTACTGTATAAAAGAGAGTGATGCATCATTATGGTACAACTCTAGAGATATCTACCAAATAAGAAAAGGGCGTATACAAGTTCTTTCTATATACAGAAAACATTTTGACAAGTGCAGCTTGATGCCATCAAAAGCCAAAACTAAAACTTGCAGGGCTAAACATCTCAAAGCACTAAGGCTATAATCAATAATAAGCAACTGACTAATCACTACAACTCACATTACCCTCTCGCACAGAATTACTCTAAATTCAAGCTCTATCACCTTTTAACCAGACATGGACACATGGTGATCAGTAGAAAACTAAAAAAACAAAACACATGTCCACTAAGAACATTCAGATCCCTATCTTACTAATGACACATAACTTATTTTTATAACTTGGAAACCACACAGAAGAAGGTTCAAGTTCTCTTCTTTGCAATTTATGATTCGCAAGGATGGAATTAATTACCTGGTGGAAATCACCGGATCCAGAACCAGCGGAACTACCAGAGGTGTTGCTAACGCGGACGGGGACGTTCTCCAGGATTCTTCTAAGCTTTATCTCTAGATCTTCTTCGTCTTCGAGCATCACCGGAGGTTTATACTCCACGATAGATGTAGATCCTCCTCCGTTATCAGCTTTCTTTGCCTCCATTAATGCCGACGCCGTCGTGGCGGCAACCACCAATCTCGTATCGCCTTCTTGCGTAGGTTTCCCGGTCGACATCCTCTTGAAAACCCTAACCCGATGCCCAATTGGGGATATCTCTCCCCCCTTACGATTCCCACACAAGACGATATTAGTATTTGCTTGCTTTATCAGTCAAGCTTTTAAGGGCTTGGGCTTGGGCTTGGCTTGAGCTGGGTTTCTATATTTTGGAGACTATTGACTTAAATATGTTCTGAAAACTAAAGGTGATGATTGTTTCAGTAGTTTTTAGATTTTAGTTTTTGGTTTTCAGCTTTTGGTTTTTGGTTTTTGGTTTTTAGATTTAGATTTTGGTTTTTGGTTTTGCAGTATTTTTTTTTATTTTTGCAAAAATTAATTAATGAGTTACTTTGAAATAATACAACAAAATAGAAATAAATATTTATATTTACAATTAAAATTATCAAAATATTGTGATAATTATTTTAAATTAAAACATAATAACATATTTTAATTATTATAATTTTATTAAAAATTATATTATAATAAAATATTTATCATAAAATTTATATAAATTGAAAAAAAAATAAAAATATTTAAAAGTTTGAAACTACTTAGAAATTTTTCTTATATAAATTATTTTTAATTTTATAATATATTGTATTACTAAAGAATATTATGTTTTTATAATTTTAGTTATTTTTAATGTGACTAGGACCATGTTAAAATTATTCTATTATTTTATATAGAGAAATTAATAACTAAGTTTTAAAATTAATTAATATTATTTATAAACTATATAAATTTATTTTACAGATATTAAACACAAATAAGTTATATCACATTATTGTTTAAATTATAGCTAATGTACCAAAAATTGTATGATTATTTATCTTTATGAAAATATTATTTATTAATTATTAATTAATTAAATGTTGTAGTTTCTATCCAAAAAAATCAAAATTCGTTTTTCCTTTTAAAAGCTCACAAAAGTTGGTTTTTGGTTTTTCTTCACAAATTGGTTAAACTTTTCAAAAACTAGTTTCCCTAAATTTTAGGGAATCTATTTATTAGAAATCTTGATTGGCAAATCAAATGGTTTCTACAAAAACAAAAACTAGAAACTAAAACTTGATTGGATGAAAAATGGTTTTTGCAAAAACAAAAACCAAAAACTAAAGCAAAAACCACAAACAATCAACCTCTAAATTATAATCCGGCCGTTATAGCCTGCAATTAATTATTTCAAAAATAAATTTATGATTTTTTTTGTTCATCACCGTATACAAACTCTTAAGACTCTGCAAACCAAACCGGTAACTTTGCATCCATGTGAACGATAAAAGACGGATGCTTCCTAGCACTGCGTGCAAGACAATCAGTCAGTGTATTATGTATTCTTGGTACATGAATGATGTTCGAGTTATTGAAACTTTCCTTCAGGATCTTGATATCATCCAAATAACTTGAAAAAACTGGTCATTCTTCTGGTTCTGAAACCATCTTCACTAATTGAGAACAATCCGTTGCAAATGTGACTTGAAACTGACGTAAATTTTGCATTCATTCTATTGCCCAAATAAGCGCTTCTACTTCCGCGTGAAGGGGTGACAGACTCACCCTTGTGTTCTTTGCACCCATCAAACCATCCAAACCTTCCAAAGTGCTATACCATCCTTGTCCTGAAAAAAATCTCCTCATCTTTCCATGACCCATCCGTAAAGCACCATCTATGTGGAATGATTAGTAGATTTGTGGCCTCAACCTCTATATTTTGGGAAACCCTTTGTGCTAATGAAACATGTGCTTCAGCCCACAATAGAGACTCTGTTTCTGTCAATTTTAAAGTGTCCCTAGGATCAATATATATATTATTAAAAACTTTATTATTTCTTCCCTTCCAAATATACCATAATATCCAAGCAAATTGATGATCCTCCATTTGTGGAACAACTCTCCAAAACAAATGATCCATATTCGCGAAAAGTGATAGATTAGAGAAAACATCTGGATTTGATGGGATGTTTGAGAGTGCCCAAACTTGTATCACCGATGGACATTAAAAAAATACATGGTTTATTGATTCCTCCCGTGCTCCACACCTTGCACAGAAAATATCTCCTTGCATCCCCCTTGTTTGCAATTTTTTTTTAACTGCAATGCATCCTGATACTATTTTCCATAAGAAATGCTTCATTTTCGGTGAACATCTTATTTTCCAGCAAAACGCCTTCAAAATATCAACTGAAGTACCAAAAACTGGTACTGTTTATCCTTGTCAGGGTAGACACGTTCTACTTGGTACGCAAATTTCACCGTGTATTTTCCATTATTTGTGAAATGACATCTGTCTTTGTCAACCAGCTGTATCCGACTCAAAAGGATACTTTCTATGACTCAAAATAAATTTATGATATTTTAATTTTAACCAAC
Organism: Brassica napus; assembly: GCF_020379485.1. Taxonomy (NCBI): domain Eukaryota; kingdom Viridiplantae; phylum Streptophyta; class Magnoliopsida; order Brassicales; family Brassicaceae; genus Brassica; species Brassica napus. The sequence goes on from NC_063440.1 coordinate 4,011,477, forward strand.
AGCTGGTTTATAAATTCAGCTTTAATTATGAATTTTCACTGCCAACTAGATTTTGATCTTCGATTTGAAAATGCATGTTTAAATTTTAGTCAATAACAATTTTATTTAAAAAAAATTATAATTATTTTTCCTAATTTATGTGTGTTTTAAAATGATTTTAAGATTTGTGTAGATGGTTTAATTTAACAAGTTGTATAGATTTTTTTTTCTGGTCATCAACATATACAGATTCAGATTAACTTTGCAAACCAAGCTGGTAACTCTGCATCCATGTGAACGATGAAAGATAATTTTTTTTCTGATCCTGCGTGCTAGACTCCCCATCCTTAAATTTTCCGTCCGAGGTACATGAATGATCTCTGAGTTGAGGAAACTTTCTTTCAGACTCTTGATATCTACCAAATAACTTGCAAATGCTGGCAATTCTTCTGGTTCTGAAACCATCTTCACAGATTGAAAACAATTCGTTGCAAACGTGACTTGAAACTAACGTAAATTTTTCATACACTCCATTGTCCATATTAATGCTTCCACCTCCGAGTGAAGAGGTGAGAGACTTGCGTGACGGTTTCTTGCTCCCATCAATCCATCAAGTTGTATAGATAAACTGAAGTTTGTGGAATTGAAGAGAATTTTGACTTATGATATGTGATTTTTGAATCTAAATATTTTAAGTTAGATGAAAACTAATTTATTTAAAATTTCATTTTCAATATTTTGTTGTTATTTAATTTTTTCATCTCAACCTTCACACAAAGTAGTAAATGAATTTGACCCGCATTTTTAAAGCGCGTGGTTATTTAGTTGACATAATTTTACTTAACTTAATTTATATTTTTGTAAGTGATTTCTTACTTTAAATATTTTTATGTAATTTATATTTAAGTTTGGTACATGATTAAATTAAATGATTTTTCTTAATTATGTTTAATTTTGGGTTTTAAAGAGAATGATGACTATGCTATATAAAATTTAATTGATAATATGTACAAATTATATTATAGATAATTTCTTATATTTCTCTAATTTTTGAACAATATATATTTTTGGTTTGGTTACATTTGTAGAACATTAATTTTTCAGTTTCGTTACATTTGTAGGCTTGATCAGAGACTAGAATCAGTAAACGGTCGTGTTATTGGATGTAGCGAGAATTTGCAAGTTGAAAAATTAATCATACTTTTACTGGACCTCAACACTTTTATTTATAGATGTTACAAACTTTCTTATACTTTAGCTTCTTCCTCTGCTATTGACTAGTGGAAATCTAGACAGAGAAGAGTGTCCTCACAACCTCCAGCTTGTTACGTAGGTAGTCGTGAATGCTGTCCATCTTGTAAAGTTTGAGGTTGTCTCCATTTCGGTAAAGAATGTAATCCGAGATTGTGTTTACACAACTTGTATCTTATGCAAAAGCGCCCCTGAATCGCGTAATCATCTTTTTTTTTAGTGTTCTTTTGCTTCACAGCTATGGGAACATCTCATGGGAGGTATATTACGCAGCTCGTACTCTGTTAAATGGGATGATCTCTTAAGGTTACTTAGTGATGCGGGCATGGAAAAGAAGAAGCGCTTCTGTTTCCGCTACACCTTCCAAGTGACATTGTACTCCTTGTGGAGGGAACAAAACAAGAGGCGACACGGTGAGGAAGCCCTGCCGGTAAGGGTGTTATCTAAGCTCACAGACAAGGCTGTCCGTAACAAGCTTAGCCTGATTCAGTCGAAGGGAGTCAAAGGATTGGAGAACATTTTGCAGTACTGGTTTGCTACTAGAGTGTAAATACAGGGTTGCTTGGTTAGGAAGTTTTGTTCCTTTTTTGAAATGATGTATATGGAAAGGGATAGGAGTAGATTTTCTTTTATATAAAAGTTCACTTGATGTAAAAAGGTTTTTTGATGAATAAAATTTAGCATTCATTCAAAAAAAAAGATTATGTTTACACCTTATCGTACACCTTTTTCTCTTCGCTGGTCAGTGGACCATTGAAGTTGATGGGCGGAGGAGGAGGTGGTAGTGTGAGAGAAGGAAAGGCCAACAGCTTGATTGTCTCTATCAGAAGTTCGTTTGGATGTTGTGAGGAACAGGATGAACTAATAGTGGTTTTCAAATTCTAAGAGCGGCTTTTCATTCTTAAATAATTTATATGGGTTGTCAGTCGTTTTGAGGAGAATGTCAAAATGCATTAAAGGTCTTTTAGGGTGTTTGACCAACCTTCTTTGGTTTTGGTGTCTTTTTGCATGGGGAGTAGAACTTGAATTTTCTCGGAAAGGTGCATTCCTGAGTTTGTATGACGCAAAGGTTTTACTGGGGGAAGGTGGCTGTGTTCGATCTTTAGCTGCCCACGTACCTCGCCGAGGGATCAAGCCTAACATAGCTATATTGTTTTATGTATGATTATATGTCGTGATTTTAATAGTCGTGATTTTAATAGTCGTGTTATTGGGTGTAGCGAGAATTTGTGAGTTGAAAAATTAGTCATACTTTTATTGGACTTTGATATCACTCAAATTACATAAATGATTTGTTCTCTCTCAAATAAGAAGTAGAGCTGTAGTACTTAAGGATCGAATCCACAGGGAGCTAGGATACACAATAGATCTAAACAGTTTATGATTAAGCTAGACAAGTATTTGTAATATAAATTGCAGTAGTGAGCAAGGCAGTTGCTCGGTTGGTTGATTGAGGTTTTGAACAGTTATGAAAGGCGTTTAGGATTCTATTCAGACAATCGGGATTATAGTAGTATAGAGACTAAGGTTGTATATTGGGTATTCTAGAACTCCAACTAAGGAATAATCTATCAACTTCCATTTTTTATATTATCTATTGTCTAGATCTAAGACCTCACTGTCGTTTGTTGGTCTTGAGAAAGTGTCGATTGATGCTATCAATGGATAGTCGATCGATAAACCTTTCAGTCGATCGATGCAACTGTGGAGTTGTCCATCGACGTCTCTTCTAGCAAGATTTAGCGAGCGGGTTTGAACATGTTCACTAGGTTTAACTTAATCAGCTGTCGCTTGTTTCTAGCAATCCTAGCACAATATGAAGTAGATCAGACAAAGGACCATGCTTCCGCTTGCGTCCAATTATCTAAGAACATGGTCCTAGTTAGCTACTCTAGACCACAAGCATTCTAATATTGTTCTTATTTTTCATTTTATTTCTTAGTACAGCTCGACATTCTTCTGTGGAATGACATTTTCGGTTGTGGAAGGAGAAACATTTGCTGAGGTGATGAGTGGATGGTTTGTTCTTGCTCGGGCTGTTTACTGCAAAAGAATGTTGTCCTTTGGTGGTGGCTTCCTTTGGATGAGGCAGTTTCTTGTTTGGGGATCGTAGAGTATCCCAAGATATTTAAGGGATTCGATGCTCTATGCGGCAGGCTTGTCTTTTTGGCCACCACTGTTTTGCTTTGTTCTCTATCAGTGAGCAAGTTATCAGTCTCATTGCTAGTTTCAGATCCGGGAAGATCGACATCATCGACTTGTGGTTCGGTGAGAGAGGGATCCATTGGCTGCTTTTAAACATTAGATCGGGTTCTTAGAAAGGATGCGTTTTTGTAATCTTCCCCACATACGCTGCAAAAATGTGGATCCTAAACCCGTACTAAGTATATATGGTGTGTTTGTAATTGATTAGGAAGAAATAAATTTTGCACCTTTGTGACACCCCCGGTAATAACCCTAAATGAGCCAATAAATTTTTTGTCGAGAAAAATCCCGCTCGACCAGTTTTTAGTTGGTTCGATCAGGATTAATAAAAGTAAAAATCGACCCGGTAGAGTAATTTCTCGACGGGACTGTCTTATAGTCGAAAGACCTTCCCTTGATAGTTTTGGTCCAGTCTTAAATATTTTGTCAAATTTTTATTAAACTGGACTAGATTTTCCGAGGGCAAGACGAGAGCCAAAGATGATGGAAACTGCTTCATGAGAGGGAAATGACAGTATGGTGTAGATGATGAAACATGTTGCCAGCTGTCTGGTCTCAGCCAAGCTTTGTTACGAGCTAAACCCTCATGTGAAGTAACCACAGGTTGTATTTAACCCTTCTCCAGCTGCTTCCCACGTCCGGAAACCTAGAGAAAAATCAAGAGAATTTAGAGAGAAAGAGAAAAAGAGAAAAAGAGAGAAAGAATAACAGAAAATGAGTGAGAAAAGTTCAGGAAAATAAATCAAGAAAAATTGTTGGTGATCTAATCTTCAACCCTTGCTTAGTTTGTTGATTTGAGAAAGATTAGAAGTCCAGCCGCAAGCTTGCCTTAAAGAGGAGAACCATCTGGATAAGGCTTTAGGTATCCAACCAGTTTCAAAACTAATCTTTTAGGTGAGTCTAGATGGATGTTGAGTTAGATCATCAAGAGTGCATGATTAAATTAAAGTAAATGATGGATGTTGTAAACACTACTTGAAGATTTAATCAAAATGTTAAAGTGAGGTTAATCTTAATCTTAGTACTTGTTCTCAAGTACTAATATTATTTAAGGATTAATTTTAGTTTAATTAAGGATTAATATTGGATTAATTAAAGATTAATATGAGATTAATTAAGGATTAATCTGGGATTAATTGAAGAATAATTATGGATTAATTCGGGAATAATCATAGAAGTGAAAATCGTGTGAAGTCTTATTATATTCACTATCCCTAAAGTCCCCGCATTACCGTGACTTGGTCATGCGAACGGAACAAGGTCATGAAGACAGGATGATGGGGTAGTTCCTTGGAGACCGTGTACTGCATGATGATGCAGTGTCGGATTGTTCATACCATACATTCGACAATGATGGTGATTCTAACTCACTAGTCTCGGTTAGCCTTAGTGGTTTCTCGGATCTAGTTTATATATTGTATTATATGAGTATGGTAACGGGTGGGTGTTGTGGAAGTGATGTTTAAAATAAGAATTCACAATGATGATTGATATTAAAGTATAGTACTAGTACATGCATGGTCCTGTATATGCATTTGATAATTGTTTGGTTTACTATTGATTGTTTTGTGATTCTAGATTCACTGAGTAAACTAGTTACTCATGACTCATTTGTGTGTGAAGGTAACCCCCTTAGGCGGGAGACACTTTACTATTTTGGATGGAAGGAGCGACCAACCAGCGGTAGTATTTCGTTGTCCTTCCAACGTACCTTTTGATGTATATTTACTTAAAATGTTGTTGGGCGATAGGCCGTAAGATAAAACTATAACACTTTGTAAGATGTTTAAAGTAAATAAATAATATATAAAAGATGTTTATAAATCAAGAGTTCTCATATATATTAGTCCTTGTCCGGGATGAACTAACTATCGAATATTGCTCTATCGGGTTGAAAAACCTAAAGTGATATCCGATAGGAGCGTCTGTGTTCTTTGGTTGTTGGTCTAAGGCGAGCAGATATATTCCGAGAACCTTGGGTCGACCATCGGAGAACATCGACCGTGTCATTTCTGGTTATCTACGATCGGGGTGTCACAAAGGTGGTATTAGGTTGCAAGTTCTCTGGTCGCTGCGGCTAGGCCATATTCCGATCTGGTATATGCTTACGCAACATCGATACATTAAATATCGGATGCATAGGCATATCGGGTGGAAGTTCTAGTTTATAGGCAACTTCTCAAACTCTAGAAACAATTGGGTATGACCCAATGTAACGAGTAGCTAACTTCCCATATTTTCCAAACCTATCCTGAAGGTCCTTTGCGGATAGGCGAACGTCGTATCAAGAAATTGAAGAAAAGGGAAATTTTGCAAGTTCAAGTATTTTGGGGAAAGCGACAGAGAGTTGTTATAACATGGGAGGATGAAAATAAGTTCCGAGCTGATTGCCCAGAACTCTTCTCAAATACCCCAGTCGTCCAGTAAAGGGTGTACACTTGTATTTTGAGAATTCGGGAACGAATTCTTTTGAGGGGGGGGGGGGGGGGGGGGGGGGGGGGGGCGAGCCAATAATTTTTTGGTAGAGAAAAATCCCGCTTGACCAGTTTTTAGTTGGTTCGACCAGGATTAATAAAATTAAAAATCGACCTGGTAGAGTAATTTCTCGACGAGACTGTCTTGTGGTCAAAAGACCTTCCCTTGATAATTTTAGTCGAGTCTTAAATATTGGTCGAATTTTTATTAAACTGGGCGATATTTTTCTAGGGCAAGACGAGAGCCAAAGACAAGGAATATTTGGTTGAAAAATTATTTAAAACGATCAACCAACTTCCAAATAATTTTTGAACTGAGTTATGTCCTCCACCAGCCTGTGTGTTCACTTATTCTGTCCCGTGACTTGCACCTGCCTGCTTGCCTAGCTTCTCCAGTAACAACACATGACAGTCACAAGCTGTGTGTGTGCTTGCTTCCCCTTTTAATTATTTATGATTGGCTGGAAACTGCTTCATGGGAGGGAAAGGACAATATGGTGTATGTTGGGGTCAAAATCGGTTACGACGGAATCAACGTCGAAAACTTCCCCGGAAATTTCCTCTTTGAAAAAGAGAGATAAAATTCAAAATATAAGAGAAGCGGGAACACCTAAATCGAGTTTCGTAACAATTCCTAATAGGATTCACACAATAAGTCTTCGAGAAGGGTTACTCAAAGCCTCGGACAACGGATCCCGGACAACGAAACACCCATAGTCCAACTCGCCGAAGGGGCGAGTTGGACCAGATGCACCTACCAACTCGCCCGTTCGGCGAATTGGATGGAGCAAACCGTCCAACTCGCCGAGCAAGCGAGTTGGATCGACCGAGGCATCATACTCGCCCGTTCGGCGAGTTGGATCAATCAGTCTGCCTTTGTCCCGTCCTCGTAGTTCTCTGGTTGTTATTTCAAGGGAATGTCTTTTTACCACGAGATAGTCCCGTCGAGACATTAATTTATCGGTTCGATTTTTATTTTTAATTCCCCTCGAACCAACTCCAAACTGGTCGAACAAGATTTTTCTCGACAAAAAATTCATTGGTTCGTGAGGGTCATTACACTCTTCTCCCCCCCTCAAAAGAATTCGTTCCCGAATTCTCAAAATACAAGTGTACACCCTTTACTGGACGATTGGGGTTTCTAAGAAGAGTTATGGATAATCAGCTCTGAACTTATCTTCATCCTCCCATGTTATAGCAACTCTCTGTCGCTTTTCCCAAAATACTTGAACTTGAGAAATCTCTCTGTTCTTCAATTTCTTGATCTGACGCTCCTCTATCCGCAAATGACCTTCTGGATAGGAGAGGTTAGGTTGCAAGTTCTCTGGTTGTTGTGTCTCAACCATATTGGGATCGTGTATATGCTTACGCAACATCGATTCATGAAATACCGGGTGCATAGGAATATCGAGTGGAATTTCAAGTCTGTAGGCTACTTCTCCAACTCTAGCAAGAATTCGATATGGACCAATGTAGCGGGTTGCTAACTTTCCAAATTTTCCAAAACAATCATTTTCTTTCTGTGCAGCTACCTTTAAGAAGACTAGATCATTCACTGCAAAGATGACTTCTCTTCTACCGCGATCGGCATAATTCTTTTGACGGTCTTGAACCTTCTTCATATTTTCTTGAATTACCCTTACTTTCTCAGCAGCCTCATCAACGACTTCTGGACCAAGCATTCTTCGCTCACCAACTTCTGCCCAACACACTGGTGTTCTACAAGGTCGAACATACAGTGCTTCATATGGTGACATACCAATACTGGAGTGGTAGCTATTGTTGTAGGAAAACTCTATCAGTGGCAGAAACTTATCCCACAGACCATTCCAATCAAGAATACACAACCTTAGCAGATCTTCTAGGGTTCTGATTGTTCTTTCAGTTTGGCCATCGGTTTCTGGATGAAATGCAGTACTCATATGAAAATCAGTTCCCAGTGGTTGTTGGAAAGCTCACCAAAATTCAGATATAAAGTGTGGGTCTCGATCAGATACTATATTTGCTGGTACCCCATAAAGCTTTACAATTTCTTCCAAGTACATCTCTACTAACGTCTCCACTTTGTCTGTAAATTTCATTGGTAGGAAATGAACAGATTTAGTTAGACGATCGACAATTACACAAACTGCATCATTCCCACGGCCTGGCGCTCTAGGTGTGTATGGTGTGTTTGTAATCGATTAGCAAAATTTCTTAGAACAACAACGATGTAAACATGTTTTAGTTGACGAGAATGAACTATTATTGATGATAATAAGTTTACAAGATCAAAGAATGAAAACAAGAATCGAAAGCTAATTGCTGAGCACAAAGAATTAAAAGAGGTCAATGTGTTTGAGAGAGCTCAATGTCGGGTCGATGTTTCCGGGTGTGAATGTTCTCTTCCCTCGTCTTCCTTTCTTTTATACTCTTCTTAGTCATTTTACTTCTCCAATATCTCCTCATTCTCTTGCTCACTCGATCCCGACAATCTCGGGGTTGTTTCCATTCTTGCTCCAGCGTACTTCGAAACCCTCCCCATTCATTAGATAGAGAAGATCGCCCGTCTCGAATACTCTTTGTTTCATTTTGGCAAAGCGAGTTCAGCGTTCTTTTCCATCGAAATCAAACTACATAGATCGTATATTGAGTCTGACGACTTCATCGCTTAGGACCAAATCGGAATCTGGGTCCAATAGTACCCACGACTTCAAGTTGGAGAAAAAAAAGGGGGAAGGTGACATTCTTGGCATGGGTTTAACAGCCAGAAGTTTGAATGTGCTGGAAGGATTGATGAGGAAGAGCAATAGGAGTAACAATGGACGAAACGAAACATAAATTGAATGAGACATAATGAGAGGTATGGGATATTGGATGTTGATCCCCTATATATTAATCATGGAACATTACAACATGTTTTCGTAGCCACGTGTCATCACGAAAATGATTCTTAGAATTGTTAGAAAAATAAGTTGCTCCATATAAACATATACTATGCTTTTTATTAAACTAAGTATCAAATTAATTAATAGTGTACAAAAGAATATTTTTTTTTCCTTAAATAAAAGATACGAAATTACCTAATATGGTGAACATATATATGACAATTAATGATTATGAATAATACATATTTGATTAAAAAAATTCTAACCTCTCTCTTTTTTGTTTAATTTTATAATATTAAAAGAAATTAAAAAAAATCACATTAAGCATATAATAAAAAAAAGTAGATTTTTTCATATATGTTATATTTTGAATTTTTAAAAACGACTATAAATTACAAAAAATGGTAAAAGCCCCGCATTAAAAAAATTTGTGATCAATAGTTTAATTTTTTTTTGTTCAAGCAAGATACAAATGATCATATATCATAGGGGTGGGCGTTCGGATACACGTTCGGGTTTGTATAGGATATTTCAGTATAAAGGTATAGAACTCGTTCGGGTATTTTATGTTCGTGTTCGGATATTTAAATTTTTTAAAAAATAAAGTAATTTATTCATAGTTTAAGTTTTTTGTATGTAAAATATATTTTAACTTAGCTGTTTTTTTTAAAAAAATTTAAAAGATTAAAATATTCATAGGTTTGGAGATAAAACTTTAAAAATAGAAAGACACTAATTTAGTTGTTGTTTTGAAATTTTAGATGCAACTGTTAATGCAAGAAACAAGAACTTGATATGTATTTTAAGTGAGTAGCAAATGATTTTATCCATAATTATATATATATATTATCTAATTTTGAGCAATAAGAATCATTAATATAAATATTTTGAATAAAATGAGAGGCATAAACTAGAAATATAGATTTAAGTATAGTTCTGTTTGATTATCTTCGGATATCCATTCGGGTTCAGATATTACCCGTTCGGATTCAGATATTACACGACCTGGTGAAATAAGTAATTATTTTTGTGGTTCTAATTAGATGATTTTTAGACCGAGCTAGTGAATGTATACTACACAAACACTTATATTTCGAGTCTGCACTTATATTCTATAACAGCTTGATATATCAGATTTGAACACTAACCTGTTAATATAGTTTGCCGGTGATTTTTTTTTCAAAATATTGATCCTTAGATATGTATATGGAGTGAAACTAATTTTTACAGATGTCCATTTTTTTTAATTGATACTTATGTAATTCACTGAAATCATAAAATAAGTTTAAAAAAAACTTAATTCATATCAATGAAAAAAGACGAGAACGAAAGCACAATTCTATGGAGATAGAAAATGAAATCATTTATGAAGAGTCAATAATAAACAAATCAAGAACAGAAAATCTAATATCCTTTCGTCATTGTACAATCGATGTTGCCTATTTGGTTTTGGTGATTTGTGTCAGCCGCAAAACTTAATTTTCTTTTGTGCATATGAAATCATAAAAATAATTAAAATGAGATGTAATATGTTAACTCTTCAACAACGATGATATATTTAAGAGACCAACATTTGTATTCATCATTTTATAATCGATAAACATTGTAGTATTGCAAAATATTAAAATCATTTCATAAACGAACATTATTATAAGAACTCACTCTGCGTATGCGCGCGAGTTATCATCTAGTCACATATTAAATTACTTGTATGTAATGTTGATCCCAGGCGTAACAAGTCAGGAGTTGCATACTTGCATGTCCGGTGTTACAATAACACGGTTGAAGGAAGATCATTTAAAGAGAAGAAAGAAAAACTCTTAACCCAATAAAAAGATTTATGTTTTGAAATAGCTACTGGACCAAGATTTTAAATTAGTTTGAAATTAAAACAATATCTCATTCGGGGAAAGGTGTGAGCAGTGATGAAGTGGCACACTCAGATTACTTGGCGGATGAGGTAGCGTAATTAGAGGAGAGAGTTTAACTTTATTTATATAGATTTTGCATTACAAAGGCATAGATCTTTAATAGGAAAATGATGAGTAATTTAAACTGGTAATGGTGCAACTGTTGTATTCCCGTTTTCTTCTTTGAAACCATGGCATCTACACAATTTCTTATCACATCGGCAATCAACACAAGCCTGACACGCAATGTTTGATAGACAATCTGATTTCTGTTTGCATTTGAATGAGATTATGATTTCTTTTTTGGCATCCACCACAGAGTTTGAAACTGCCAAAACAAAGAAAATTTTAATTAAATCTTCATTCATATTGTAGCGGACAATATGTAAAATTTAGTTCGAGGTAAAGAAGCTAAATACAGATCGCGGTGAAGACAAGAGTGGCCAAAAATAATGAAATAGTAATGCGCAAATTGTTCATCTCTCTCTGAATTTCGGAACTGCCTTCTTTTGTTTTGGATTTTTTGTTAGACAGATGTCAATGTGAATGATTTAAGTTTGGTTTCAGTGATGTTACACCGTACACTGGGATAACAGAGGTATAAATAGAAGCATCATGGGCAAGAAGGTTATTATGTTACCTCAAAATGGTTTATTTGTGATCATGTTTTCATTGAATTTGCATATATATTATAAGGTAAAAATTGTAAATGTCCATTAAACATGGATTTGTTGAATATGGTTGAATTTTAAAGTCATATCTTTATATTAAAACATAGTTAATATATAATAAAAAAAATTAATATTACCAAAGTCCAGAATCTATATATATAAAGTAGAGTGCACTCACTCTCTTTTACAAAAATATGCTAAGTCAAAAAAAAATATGGAACCAATTAATGATATTCTAAGCTTTAGAGCAGTTATGAGATTTATTTTATAAAAATATACTTTGTAAGATTGAGGCCCTTAACAACTGTTGACAAATCTTTATTAACATTATATCTTTTAACTAATAGCAACGCATTGATGTGAAAACGTTAATTGTGCTATTACCATTTAATTTTATTAACAATATTATGGACAATGTTTTATTAGTGTTTATGGAATATTTCCTAAATGAACGTGATCATATAATTATGTGATTTAAAAATAAATTTGTTATTTATAAATGAATTACTTTATAACTAGGTGACCGGTCCGCACCCACCCTGTGCGGACATAAGAACATGATCGGTCCGCACTCTGTGTTCTCTCTCGGTCCGTATCTCAGGAGAGGGAACACAGTAACGCCAGTATGAAGAGGCAGATATTGTGTGTATGTATAATTGCAACGTCACAAAATATTTTGTGTGTTTACGAAGATACTTTCATTCAAAAAATAGAATAAATAGTGTATAGTTTTAGAAGTAACAGATTTTATATTATCATTAATTAGAATTGTATTGTATATGTTTCGTAATTCTTTATTTTAGGTGAATAATATTATTTTTCCATAAATAATAAACAAACATTTATGTAGACATATTAAAAGAAAATATAATAAAAATCAAAATATTATCCATAAATAATATTAATTATGAAGTACATTTCTCGATAAAGAAAGCAAATTCAATTAGAAACTTGCAAAAAAAATTAAATAAATTTTGTAAGCAATTTGACGGGTTAACATTATTTGATAGATTTATAAATTTCTAAATTTTATTGAACATGAAATGATATTAAATTGACATACCATCATCGGTCTTCTAACTCATCACAACCCATCTAGCAAATACAAAAAATAAATAATTGCAACAGTTTATTCATTTTAAAATTTGTATTTGAAAAAAAAGTTGACTAAAATTACGTACCGTGACTACGAAATATTCTGAAAAACTTGTTTGTAGACAACATTCAATATTTTTGTCTGCGGCTTCCCTTCTTTACCAGTTATTAGGATTTTTAATCCAGATCTCGACTTAACTCTTGAAAGTGAAACTTTGCCTTGCATTTTGTAAGCATTTTATAAATTATTTTAAAATTATGATAAATTTATTCTTTAAACAACGATAAATAATTTAAAAATAATATTAATAAACATTTTTGGATTTTGCAATATTTAAAATAGTTATTATATAATTATATTCGAACATAATTCATCAAGTAGAGTATAAAACTATTATAATTATCTTATATAAAATTTCGTTCATTGTATTTTATAGTTTATAAATATTAAAAGTAATAAATAAAACATTATTAATCTTTCTATAATAATTCCAAGGTAAAGTGGGTGGCAGAGTCGATGAAAGTGGGTAGCAGAGTCGATTCATCAAGTAGCATATAATACTTCCAAGGCAAAGTGGGTGGCAGAGTCGATGAAAGATGAGGAGCCTTTGCGTCTAAACACATTTTTCTTAGCACACAAGCAGCATCGTCGTAATACCTTAATAGTATGAGAGGAGAGATTTGTGAATAATACTTTAAAGAATGAAAAGAGAATGTTTGTATTTTAAGACCTTGGGTGTCTCCTATATATATACAGTCGATTTATTTCTCATATTAATGACGCACAATATTTTGCACAATAAATAATGAAATCGTTTAAAGAAAGATATTAAATGTGTATTGTCAAAAAATGATTTGCATATGATATGATTTTAACTTGCGCAAGTAATCCATATTAGAAAGGTAAGTTATTAAAAACAAACAACCTAATTATAAACATTAAAATATTTTGTAAGCAATGTAATAAATATGATATCAACATACGCAAGTTTACCGTTTGAATAATAATGAAAGTTTTTAATATTTGTCTTAATTCTAAATCTTGCCCAAAGGTAAACTAAATCAATAATATTTAATGATTTCAACTTGCGCAAGTAATCCATATTATGAATAAGTGATTTGCATATTTAATGATTTCAACTTGCGCAAGTAATCATATTAGAAAGGTAAGTTATTAAAAACAAATTTTGTCAATAAGTTATTTGCATATTTAATGATTTCAACTTGCGCAAGTAATCCATATTAGAAATGTAAGTTATTAAAAACAAACAACCTAATTAGTAGGGGTGGGCACTTTACCCAATATCCAAAGTGGCACCCGAACCCGATCCGAAAATGCATGTCAAGTTTTTTATTTAAAAAATTAACAAAAACTTACATCCAATTTTTTTTTAAAAATAACTAAATTAATGCCATTTTAGTTTTATATTTATGTCTAAATCTATTAACCATTCAATCAATTAAAAATAAAAAATTAGTTAACTGAAAGTTATATTTTTAAATATAAGAAACTTGAGAAATTAAAATTTTAATTTTTTTTTTCAAAATCTAAATATCCAAATCCGATCTGAAATAACCGAATCCGAACTAAAAATACCCAAACCCGACCCGAAGCATTAACTGAAATAACCCGACCCCGAATCCATAAATAATATAAATTATGATGTACATTTCTCGATAAAGAAAGAAAATTCAATTAGAAACGTGCAAAAAATTAAATAAATTTTGTAAGCAATTTGACGGGTTAACACTATTTGATAGATTTATAAATTTCTAAATTTTATTGAATATGAAATAATATTAAATTGACATACCGTCATCGGTCTCCTAACTCATCACAAATAATCTGGCAAATACAAAAAATAAATAATTGTAACAGTTTATATATTTTAAAATTTGTATTTGAAAAAGTAGATTAAAATTACGTACCGTGACTACGGAATATTCTGAAAAATTTGTTTGTAGACAACATTCAATGTTTTTGTCTTCGACTTCGCTTCTTTACTATTAATCCAGATCTCGACTTAACTCTTGAAAGTGTAACTTTACCTTGCATTTTGTAAGCATTTTATAAATTATTTTAAAATTATGATAAATTTATTCTTTAAACAATGATAAATAATTAAAAAATATATTAATAAACATTTTTGGATTTTGTAATATTTAAAATAGTTATTATATAATTATATTCGAACACAGTTCATCAAGTAGAGGATAAAACTATTATAATTATCTTATATAAAATTTCGTTCATTTTATTTTCTAGGTTATATATATTAAAAGTAATAAATAAAACATTATTAGTCTTTCAATAATTTCGAGAATAGTTTCCATAAAATGTTATTTGTAATATTCGTTAGATTATATGGCAAGTGATGTTAAACGTCAATAAGTTAAACAATTCTTCCATATTTGAAAAACATATATATATATATATATATATATATATATATAACAATGACAAATTAAATAGTAGAGTATGTAAACACCTGTTTTCTACCAGCGTGAGTTAGAACACCGTCGTATTTAAGAATCATAAGGGCCTCTACAGGTCTTTATTCTTCGCCTTCACCATCCCACTTCAACGGCTTTAGTTGAACCTTCCTGTATATCCCTGAGAAATTTCCTCCCTGCGCCATTCCAAAAGGTTTTCTTCTGTGAGAAAATGACCTCATGAATTAAATAAAAAATGCATAATGTTAGCTTACTTATAAGATAGTATATTCAACAAAAAAATGATATAAGATAATATTACTAAATGATACTATGTAATACTTTCCCGGACAATATTCAACAAAGAGAGAGAAAGTACTAAAGAACCTCTTCAAGAACTGCTTTAACTTGGCGAAGCTTCTCAGCATGTTCAGTCAAGGTTTTCTGGATCACTATCACTCTCACGACCTGGTCTACATATAAAAAAAGAAGACCATATTGTCGTTACCAGTATTCAACACATGAAAAAGATAGATCAGACATGCTTTTTGGAGACAAGACACAAAGAAGTGAGTTCAGGGTTCTAAAGATGAGGAGCCATTGCGTCTAAAAACATTTATCTTAGCACACAAGCAGCATTGTCGTAATACCTTAATAGTATGAGAGGAGATATTTGTGAATAATACTTTAAAGAATAAAAAGAGAATGTTTGTATTTTAAGACCTTAGGTGTCTCCTATATATATACAGTCGTTTTATTCTCATATTAATGATTTTAATATTTTGCACAATAAATAATAAAATCGTTTAAATAAAGATATTAAATGTGTATTATCAAAAAATAATTTGCATATGATATGATTTTAACTTGCCCAAGTAATCCATATTAGAAAGGTAAGTTATTAAAAACAAACAACCTAATTAGAAACATTAAAATATTTTGTAAGCAATATAATAAATATGATATCAACATGCGTAAGTTTACCGTTTGAATAATAAGGAAAGTTTTTAATATTTGTCTTAATTATAAATCTTGCCCAATGGTAAACTAAATCGATAAAATTTAATGTATTCAACTTGCGCAAATAATCCATATTGTGAATAAGTGATTTGCATATTTAATGATTTCAACTTGCGCAAGTAATCTATATTAGAAAGGTAAGTTATTAAAGACAAATTTTGTCAATAAGTTATTTGCATATTTAATAATTTCAACTTGCGCAAGTAATCTATATTAGAAAGGTAAGTTATTAAAAACAAACAACCTAATTAGTAGGGATGAGCACTTTACCCGATATCCGAAGGGGCACCCAAACCCGATCCGAAAAACCCGAACTGAAATCCGAACCGAAGTAGCAAAATACCCGAACGGGTATTGAATAAGGAGAGATTGGATACCTGAACCCGAACGGATAATACCCGAACCCGAATGGATATCCGAAGATAACCGAACATATGTATAATTAACCTTATATTTTTAGTTTACATCTCTCATTTTATATAAAATATTTATATTGATACTACACATACTTTAAGTTCATATGATATACATACAATTACGAAAAAAATGATTTGCTACTCACTTAAAATGCATGTCAAGTTTTTTATTTAAAAAATTAACAAAAAGTTACATCCGAAATTTAAAAAAAAAAAACTAAATTAATGCCTTTTTAGTTTTAAAATGTTATGTCTAAATCTATTAACTATTCAATCTATTAAAAATAAAAAATTTGTTAACTGAAAGTTATATTTTTAAATATAAGAAACTTGAGAAATGAAAATTTTAATTTTTTTTTCAAAATCTAAATATCCGAACCAGATCCGAAATAACCGAATCCGAACTAAAAATACCCGAACCCGACCCGAAGTACAGAAATACCCGAACGAGTTCTACACCTCTATACCGAAATACCCGAAAATCTGAAATACCCGACCGAACCCGAACGGTTACCCAAAGCTAAACTAAATCGATAATTATTATCCCCTAGCTATATATGGGCTTAACGAAATCAACAATAGTTTTGGGCTTGTCTACATAAGTGATTGATTAAAATATATGAAAAAAATTCAAAAAATCCAGCCAATAGAATTATAACGTTTTTCCTCAGAAGCTCTATATGAGTGCCACCTCAGCAAAAATCACTAAAGTGACTTCTCTTTTAATGTATAGGGGGATCTTTCGTGGTTTACTTCCCTTTTATAATTTTCGACATTAAAGTTTGGGCAATTCTTCAAATTAGACCTTTTTTAAGTTCATGTCCCAAAAACAGCCTCTCAAACTGAAGGTCAGCTAAATAGCTTTCATTAATAGGTAAAAAGATTTAGATACGCCCTCTTATAATTAACCAACTAGGTTAAGACCCGCGCCTTGACATGATTAATATTATATATAAATTATTTTTAAGTATTATATATTTTTACATATTATGAAATAATAAATATATATTGATTAACTAAAAATTTAGTAACTATTACATATATAATTAAATTGGTACAAATACTTAAATAAATTTTATTAATCCAGACAAACACTTTTTTTCTATTTTATATGGTATAAAATTAAGTTTAAATGGTATTAACATAGATATATAATATATTTTTAATATTGACATCTGTTAAAAAATATTTTATACTCATATTATTTTTGATCATTTGTATTTCTTTATAACAATTTTTTAAATCAATGATAACAATAAAAACTTTGTGGGATGTTTAATAGTTTTAGTAGTTAATAATTTTAAAAACATTCAATGCAAAGTTTAAAATCTAAATATTAAGTTCTCAATAATTGTTAAAAATGTTTATCCAAAAAATTCAAAGCAAATTCTAAATTAAAATACTTATGTATTTTATATGGTATATAATTTATTATAAAAAATATTAATATGCATATATATAATATTTATTAAATGAGATTTCCTACTTATGTAATTTCGTAATCATTTGTATCTTGTTATAACATAAATTTTAAACCATGGATCACAAAATTTTCAATGTGAGATTTTTAACAACTTTAGTCATTTATATTTGTTTTTAAAAATTCAAAATATAACGTATACGAAAAAATCTAAATTTTTATTATATAGTTAATGTGGTTGTTTAATTTATTTTAATAAGTTAAAATTTTGAAAAATGATAGAGAATAGACTAATTTTTATCAAATCTTTATTATTCAAAATCATTAATTGTCATATATACTTTATCCACATTAGGTAATTCCGTGATTTTTATTTAAAGAAACAATGAAGAACATTTATGATTAATTTATGGTTAGTTTAATAAAAAGCTTATTATATATTTATATGGACCAACATATTTTCCTAATGATCCTAAAAATGATTGTGGTGATGACATGTGGCAACAAAAATATGTTGTAATGCTTCTTTTTTAATATATACGGGATTACAAGGATAAACCTTGTCATTCTCCATCAGACCCGACTTCGTTTCATCCTCTCTGGCGAAGAACATTTCCGGTGAAGAATGTCTAGGCGAAAAACACGAAGCTGCTACCATCTCCGGTGAAGAACAAGAACCTCTGATTCTCCACCGACGCCATCATGGTGTGTTTCTAAAGTCTATTATCATTGATTTTAAATACTTAGGGTTTTTCAATTCAAAATTTGGGATTTTTTGGGTTATAAATCTAATTCAGTTTGTTTTATCGTATTAATCGAACAGATAAAAGAAAATCTGAGCTACAAAAGTACAAAGACGATCTCGTGAAGTTATTCTTTGGTAAGAGGTTTTGAATCTCGTTGTTCCTCTTTCTTCTCTGATAATTGCTTGCGATTTAGAACTACATGAGAAGTGATTTGCGATATATATGGTTGTGGTTCTGTGATATATTTCTTACATTCATGCATTTTGTGGTTTTGTTGATTCTCTGATTCCTAAGAAAGAGTCTAAGGCCAGTTTGTAGCTGAAGAAAAACACCATTACCCGAGAAGTTGTTCTAGTAAAGACAAAGCTATGTTCTGTTTGCTGTCCAGCGAGGGAAAGAGCCTTGAAAGTTGTTGGAGGTCAAATCAAAAGCTGCTAAATTTAGGAACACAAGGTTTTGAGGTAATATACCTTTGATTCTGTTGTTTTCTAGATACAGTTGAGTTACATCAGAAACTATTCTCGAGAACCAGCTGTGTGGTATTTTATCTGCAATCCCGGTGTTCCTGAGTGTGATTGAGTTGAGTTTATTTTGCACTTGAAGCAACATTGGAAACGAAGGGCTGATCTGGCAGTTCTCGATGTTGATCATCTCTTTCTTCTCTGATAACTGCTTGCGATTTAGAACTAAATGAGAAGCGATTTAGAGTTACTTGAGAACTAATATTGGTTTAAGTAGATTAGAGTTGTGGTTTTTCTTCTTCTTGAGAAGTATTTACTACTCTATTTATGCAATCTTGTGTTGGAAATTGGGTTAAATTTGGGGTTAGGAAGATCAATTGGTTAAATGAAGTTATTGTGTTCAAATTTAGGTAGAATTTGTAAAATGTTTAGGCCTTCTGAGGTATTGATGGAGTAGCCATCGATACTGCATAGGAGTGTGAAACATGAGCCTGACTGTGTAGTGTGTAGTCATATTGATCTCCATTAATTAAGAAAGAAAATCAGAATACTGAGGTAAAAAATTATGTTAATCAAACAAATTAGTAATTAGGGAAAAATTTGCTTGGTTACTTGTTTGGCTTACGCATACTAATATTTTTGGTAGGCTCTTGAATTTGCTTATGATATTTCTAGTCGATTGCTTGTGTTTGTGAAACTTTGTGGCTTGTTTTTTTTATTTCAGGAAGGTTTTTTTTAAGTTTTAGGAAAGGTGTCCAGAAAATCCAATATTAACATATATGAAAAAAACAATTCTTGGTTACGCATGACAGTAACACGATGAGAGTTTCAGTGCCTCTCAGGCTAGCACTGCATGAGCTGAAGTATCCTATTGGTTTGGAGCCAAGGCAAAACAGTTGAAGATTTATGTTGTAAAATTTTCAGATTTCTGAATGTAACAAGAAAGCATTTTACATATTCTGGATGACTTTAGAAAACCAAAAAAAAAAAATAGAAAAAATGTTATAGATGTTGGAAAGCATTTGGGAATTTTTGGATTGGCTTCCAGAAATAGTATACTAGTGTGTTTATATCTAGAAAAGTTTAAACCAGTAATGAAATGATAAAAAAAAATAAGGACTTCAATTGTGATGTAAAATTTTGAGAAAAAAACTATATCACCAATCAAACCCGAGAACTCTAGGATATGAAATCATAGTCTGTGGCCAACAGGCCAAGGGTGTTACAACTGTTTGTCGATGTAAGTAAAACAATATAACCAACATAAAACGTTTGGATTCCATGGGGAATCGAACGCGGGGGGGGGGGGGGGGGGGGGGTGGGTGACTTTCAGGTTTAGGAAGAGCAGTGGTTTAGCCACTAGGCTGAAGATAATCATCTGTTATAATCAAACACATAAATTTTTTTAAACCTAAATTATATATTATAAGTTGGAAAGCATTTGGAAATTTTTGGATGGGCATCCAGAAATAATATATTAGTGTGTATTTATCTAACAAAGTTTAAACTAGAAATGAAATGATATCAAAAACTAAGGATTTGATATCTGCAGTTTTGGTAAGTTTCAAATTGTGATGTAGAATTTTGAGAAGCACATGAATCAGTAGATTGCTTGTTACAGCTACCTGAATCACGAAGAACATGCATGATTCAAATTTTCTTGGAAGGCTTAATTAGGAAAGCTATCATGAATAATGCTTAGTTGATATAAAACAACAAACATTTACACACAACCGACAGATTTCATCAAATCCTTTAAGGTTTGCCGATGAAACTTCTTAGTTGACGAGTGTTTCCTATGGAGATTGAGGGAACATCTTCAACCCTACTTTTGAACTCCAAAAAAATTTCATAGCTCAAACTTATATCTTCCTCTTGAATACTAAAATCTTTGGAAATCATCTTTAGGAAATATTCATATTGAGATGTTTTTCTAAGTGAATAAACCATTTAGGAAGGGCTTCCTGAAAATTTAATATTTTAAAAGGAAAAATATTAGGATAGCAAGTAAAATGTATATAAACAAACTTACACACACACACACACATATATATATATATATCATATTATGATAGCAAGTAAAATATTTAGGAAGGGCTTCCTGAAAATTTAATATTTAATTAAAAATAAAAAAATATTTGGATTCCCACGAGAATGAATATAGAACATATTTGATTCTGGATATAGTAAAAATAGTGATTTAACCGCTATAATACAGTGGAATATTGTTAAGTTAGAGAAATTTTATGGGCCCTCTAAGCAAACTGAGTGAGATGCATTTAGCATTGTTAGAGAAGATGATACATGTTTTCCTCGCTAGGAGCATTGTAACAGTGAAGAAAAATGCAGCATGGGTATGGTTCTATTCTGTAACATTACTCATAGCCAAAACTTAATTGTATATATTGTGTAAAATATTTGCTTCCAAGAACATATTCTGAATGATATCGTATGGATTATAATGGCTAGCTGATGGGTTAGGATGTTATATCTATCGGGCTAGCTAATAAAAAAAATTGTATTAAATCGTTTGTATACTAAATTAGAAGGGGAAAGTGTATGAATTTCGATTGGAATTGAATGCATGTATGTGTGGTTCAAGTACAGTAAGAGTAATATAGCCTATAGGTTACACTGGAACATATAACATTTAGGATAACAATTAAAATATTTAGGAAGGGCTTCCAAGAAATTTAATATTTAATCAAAAAGGAAAAAAATTTGGATTCGAACATGGAACATATTTGATTTTGGATATATATATATATATATATATATATAGTAAAAATAGTGATTTAGCCGCTAGACTGTGGTGGGATATTGTTCATAACAAAAATTTTAATGTATACATTTACAAAAGTACATATCACCTATTCATGATAGCGTGTAAAATATTTAGGATGACTTTCCAAAAAAACTTGAGAATATGTGCAAGTAGTTAAATCTCTACCATGGAGATATGCTGTCAGCGTAACCTTTAACCTATGTTTTTATCAAGTGAAAAGCATTGACATTTTTTCACTCTCTCTCTCTCTCTCTTTGTATATTTAGCTGATTTTGGAATGACGTCAAAAAAAGAAAAAGCTAATTTTGCAATATTTTTGAAGAGTTATTACATGTTTAGGAAATGTATCATGAATAGTTCAAGGAAAAGAAATTCATTTTGCAAATTGGCAATGCTTACTTTCATTTCCTTTTCATTTCTCTTCACAGTCTTGCTATTGACTATAACAAACTCTTTAATAACTAATGGTAACCTATTTACCAATGTTAACAAACTCCATGGATGAAGAATCCTTTTGATATAGCCTATCTACTAATAAATTTTCACAATGTGTTATAACTTCAACTTTTGCATCTTCCACAACATTCTTCTGCCTGAAAAGTTACTGATTTTCATATGTGCATATTGATAGCTCTGCTTGCAGATTATCGTTTGTCTAATGAACCTCGTTTAACTCAGCAAGAAGCAACTTAACTTTTCTTCTAGATTTTACTGTCACCTACACAGCAGAAGACACAACTGAACTCATATTCTAAAACAGTTGTGAGATTCACTGAAGCTTCAGAACTGGGTCATATATGTCACCTATGTCACCAATATTGATGCTATTCAACGCATTCCTGCAAAATAGTTTCTATTCTGCAAATAAATTTTCAAAAATTGGCATTTAGACTCTGCCATCAAAGTGTAAGATTTCAACTCCAAAGTAAAACATAAACAAAAACGTAATATAAGGGAATTTTAAAATAGAACCTCTCATTCATAACACACTGAAATGAGGAAGACAATCTAATTGCACCAAAGTCAGACTGATTCACTGT
Source organism: Brassica napus (assembly GCF_020379485.1). NCBI lineage: Eukaryota > Viridiplantae > Streptophyta > Magnoliopsida > Brassicales > Brassicaceae > Brassica > Brassica napus. Next base: position 4,034,250 of record NC_063440.1, read on the forward strand.
AATTAAAACGAAACGCTCCACAAAGGAGTAAGTTTTCCAACAAATACAAAGCAAGCTGAAAATAACTTTCTATACATTGATCTACAAACAAACATAGATAACTGAATACAAACAAACAGAAGTCTTTACTACAAACATAGACTGATGATCAATTTCCTAAATCCTTTCAAAGCAATTGAAATGAAAACAACATAATCACTCTAACTGAAACAAAATCACATGAATCCATCAAAATGTGATCATTGTATAGCTGTGAATCAGAGACAGTTCATGATAACTTTACTAAATCATGGATGAAACATTCTAAATCAAATGAAAATCAACTAAAAGGAACAAAATCAAATATAATTGAACCCTAAAACCACAAATCCTATCAAATTAAACATCAATATAGTAAAAAGTGTGAGTAACTTGGAACAAAAGCATTGTCGATAGATCATTTACATAATTTTGTATAAAAATTAATCATCAACATGATACAAAATACTTTAACAAGTTAACAACGAGATACCGCAAAGGTGAGGGAGATTGTCGAAGATAATGACATCAAAATTTTTAATGGCGCAACGATTGGAGCTGAGGGAGACAGACGTAGTTTATGACAACGAAGATTAGCGACGCCGGCGATGAGTGATGCCGGAGATGACGATGGTGGAGATGAGAAACGCCGGAGATGACAACGGCGGAGATGTAAAACGCCGAAACCGTCGAGGTAAGTTTCCAAAAAAATATAAAATGTAATTAAAAGAGAAGAGAAGAGGGTAAAATAGTAAATATAAATATTAAATGAAATATTTTGTGATTTTGAACCTTGAGGTCTAGAATGAGAAGAAAAAGTTGCTATAGGACTATCTAAGACCATTTATCTTAAATTTTCATAAACCTTTCTATGTAGACGTTTTAATTCTTGCCAAATAATTTTGCCAAGCAATATATCACTTTCTCCATCGTGAGAATATCACCAAACACTACAAAAAAAATCAATACTATATACAACCATAGTTTCTGACATGACGTAAACCACACAAAAAAATAATTGTCAGGTTCATTCTTAGTCTTTCATTGGTGATAATGTATGTTGTTATACAATTTTCACTCGTGTACTCATATTTATAGTTCAACATTCAATAGAATATTAAATCTGATTTATTTTTCGTGAATTTCCTGGTACAAATTAAACCCATATTTTGTTTTACATTAAGTATTAATTAACATACCACAAAAGTAAACATGTGAGCTTTCCACACATAATTTTGGATGCTCTTAAAAAAATCATAACCAAATCCCCACAATATCTTCTCAATCAAATCGACCACAATTTTTTTAAAGACATTTTGAATTTATTGATCATCATCAAAGATAATTTATACAAAGAATACTATTTTAAAAAGAATGAGGTTCCGTATAACTATAGAAGAAAATTGAAATTTGTACTAAGAGCCTCATGCTTACTCAAAATCTTCAAACCACCTTCTTAGAAGTCCTACAAGTTTGTGATTTCCCTTATAACCCTTGACAACTTTATTATTCATAATGATCATCTGATCTGTTCCCTTATGCCCTTGTTGGTGCCTTCTAAGATTTCTCTCCCGCCAGACATGATAGACTACCACTTGAAAAATTAAGTTAGCTAATGAGAACCCGATCGATGTGATTAGAAGCTCCTTCATGCACAAAGCTGAGCATATCTAACCAATCTGGGTTGATTCTCCTTCCTATGAGCTTGCCTGCAACTTTGTCCCATATAGTATAGGCATAGGGACACACAACCACAATTTTACAGACGACTATATTTAACAAACTGCAACCAAATTTGAAAATATGTTTAGAATCAACATCAGTTTTTACTGAAATCTTACATTATGCTCACAATATCCAAACAACTAATAATAATAAAAAATAATTGTCAGTTTTCTTTCTTGGAAAAGGCTGAACAGTCATAAGATATGGGGAATTTTTATGTTTACCACATTTTTGGTACTATTATTTATGTTTACCTTCAATAAAAGGACATTTTTACAAGTATATTCTTCATTAAAGAAGCAAAAGACTCTTATACCTTTTCTTTATAGATATCTAAATATAAATAATAATTAAATAAATAATAAAAGTAAAATAAATAAATTTTTAATAACTATACGTTTTCAAGTTCAAAATTTTTTATATATTTTAGTTTTTCATTTTTTCAATTTTTTCGATTTTTTCAATTTCTTTTTTCTAAATTTGAAAATTCTTTTTAAAACTATTTATTTTATTTTTTAAAATAAGTATTTATTTATATTTATATACTATTAAAACTGAAGTACATTTTTTGACAAACCCTTATATTTTGCAAATATTTACATCAATGCCATTACATTTGAATTTAACAAAACAATGTAGAAACAAAATATCTGTTGCAAATATGCCAAGAAATATTCTCAATTAACCAAATATTTCGTTTACTCCATTTAATTTTCAATTTACAGAGATTTCCATAAAACTTTAAAGAAATATTTACTTTTGTTTTTTTTTTTTTGGAAATGATGGGCTAAGGTTTTGTTCAGTTCTGAAATAATCTCTTCGACCTGCAAAAAGGAACAAAATGGAAGTTGAAGAACACAAAGATGGGAAGAAAAATAGAATCTAAGATTAATAATACCTTAAGGATGGAGTTAATTAGACCTTCAGGAAGAAGAATGACACCATAGTTATAAGTTATAACCATTTTCAGAGCATTTACAGATCACATCAACAATTTAATCCACATTTCTCGACGATAGTTTCTTATCTGAAACCTACATAAATGTTTTGTGCTTTATAGCAAACCAAAGAATTTAGAATAAAAAGCTTGAGTAAGACACATGTTACCTCTACTTTGATAAAGGTAATGTTTGGATGGGTTTGCAAAGCGCATTTAAGTATAACTAGATCTTGAACGGCGCGTCCGCGCGGATTTTGAATTTTTTCCTTTTTAGAAAAAAAATATTTAATGAGATTTTAAACACATAGTTTATTTATATATTTTAGATTTTTACAAACCAATCCGGACCGAAGATTGTTCAATATCAAATTCTTCCAAAATTTATAATATCTCAATGATATTTATTTAACATTAAAACCATAAACGCACAATATCCAATAAACAATTCATATTCACAAAGAGTATTTTGATGTCTATATATAACTGGTTTTGTAAATTAATATTTACAAAAGAAACAGTATTTTTAGATTATTTTGAAAATTATTTCTTTTTTCTTTGTACATAATATTATTTTGAAATTTTAATAACATGTGCAGTTTTCATTCGAAAATTTTATAAGCATATATTTGTTGTACATGAATATTATTATATAATAATGGGAACTAAATATTGTTTTTTTTTGTTATATACTAATTTTTATACAGTTTCACATCATTTGTATACAATGTAATTTTTAACCGCAGATTGTATGATAAATAAAACAATAGTTAAGTAAATATATGGAGACTTTTTATTTTCATATTATTTCTATATTACTCTTGTACACTAATATATTTAACTAAAAAAATGTACTATTATATATATATATATAATTATTATTTTTTATAACGCCTATTTTATTGAACCTTACAATGTATTTTTTAACCGCAAATTGTATGATAAATAAAACAATAGTTAAGTAAATATATGGAGACTTTTTGTTTTCATGTTATTTCTATATTACTCTCGTACACTAATATATTTAACTAAAAACAGTGTACAATTATATATATATATATATATATATATTTATAACGCCCATGTTATTGAATTATACAATGTACTTTTTAACCGCAAATTGTACGATAAATAAAACAATAGTTAAGTAAATATATAGAGGCTTTTTATGTTAATTCTATATTACTCTTGTACACTAATATATTTCACTAACAATAATAGGCTGTTATATATATATATATATATATATATATATATTTTTTTTTTTTTTTTCATAATCCAATGTTATTGAACTTTAGAAAGAGTTTACATATTCTTCATGAAGAGGATAGTCAATTATTGGAGGAACATAATAATGACAGACAAATAAATTGTCATTTGGGATTCTTGATTTAGCTAAAATGTCTGCCATTCTATTTGCTTTTCTTCCACCCCAAGCAAACGGAATATCTTCAAATCTTTGTATCAACCACAGCAATATATATATCTATATAGATTACTTATTTTTGGACACAAGAAAAATCATAGATGTTTCAATAAAATGATTTTATTTTGATATAATATCTTACTAATATGTATTGAATGTTTTTTTTGTCATTGAATATATTTTTTGGTTTAAATTGATTACTAACACAATAAGAATTAAATTATTTGAAGTTTTAGTCGTTTTTATGTCCATTTTCATTTATTCATATACAGTAAATATATATTTTAAAACTTAAATTTCATATATATTGTAATATTATTTTAATATTTTTGTAATTGTGAAAAAAAAAATCAAATAATTTATTGAATAAATACAAAAAGTCTTTGATTGAAAATATTGACAACTAAATGGGCCAGTAGAACATGTAATTAGATCAGTTGGGTCATATTTATAATTTCAAATTAGACTAAACCCAACATTACAAAAAAAAGTTTTTTTTTTCCGAAAAGAGTAAACGCATGTACGATCAGAACCTAACTAATTAATATCTTCTCTCTTTACTCCCACAAATTTATCAATCGAAAACAAAAACCATGAAGATGATTCAAATCTAAAGCTCACACTGTTACACATTCTAAAGGTTTGATAATTTTCTCGGCTCTAATTTGTTATAACTGTTCTTTTTGCTGATCTGTGGGTTTAGTGTTCGTTAGAGAAATAATGATGTGGACTATGTAAATCCTTGCAGATTGGTGCTATTTGTACCAAGTCAGATTTTATGTGCGATTCTCATAAGAAATCCAACTGTATTCAATCTCTGCTCAGACATGGAATTCAATATCAGAAGATTTGAGGAATTTCATCTACGCTTTCCATATTGACGTAATCCTTACTAATAAAAGGGACCTTTTGAGGCTCCATAGAGCGTCCACATCAGCGAAAAAAAATTCTCCCGAAAGATGACACGTGGCATAAAATATAGTTTTACATTTTAATATTACTAATTTTCAAAAATTATAAATAATATGAAACATACAACATAAAAAATAGAAAAACTACATTGAACATATGTAAAATTACCATTTTTCACTTTAAAAAAAAAGACGGCTTAATTCCATAATGTAATATTACCGTTTTATAAAAAAAACAAAAAACATTATATATAATTTCGAAAATAATAAATATATGTAAACATACAACATAAAAAAATAGAAATACTACATTAAATATAGAGTAATTGGCGTAGATACACCCATAAACTCATGTAATTTGCTATATAACCTTGAGGCTCCATAGAGCGTCCACATAAGCAAAAAAACTTCTTCCGAAAGATGACACGTGGCATAAAATATAGTTTTACATTTTAATATTACTAATTTTCGAAAATTATAAATAATATTTAAACATACAGCATAAAAATGAAAAAACTACATTAAACATATGTAAGATTACCATTTTTCACTTGAAAAAAGACGGCTTTTCTCCATAATGTAACATTACAGTTTTATAAAAAAAGTCAAAAAACATTATATATAATTTCGAAAATAATAAATATATGTAAACATACAACATAAAAATGGAAATACTACATTAAACATATGTAAGATTACTATTTTACATTTTTATTTTAAAAAATAATATGTAAACATACAACATAAAAAATGGAAAAACAACATTAAACATATGTAAGATTACCATTTTTCACTAAAAAAAGACGGCTTATCTCCATAATGTAACATTACTATTTTGTAAAAAAAACATTATATATAATTTCGAAAACAATAAATAATATGTAAACATACAACATAAAAAATGGAAATACTACATTAAATATAGAGTAATTGGCGTAGATACACTCATAAACTCATGTAATTTGCTATATAACCTTGAGGCTCCATAGAGCGTCCACATAAGCAAAAAAAACTTCTTCCGAAAGATGACACGTGACATAAAATATAGTTTTACATTTTAATATTACTAATATTCGAAAATTATAAATAATATTTAAACATACAGCATAAAAAATAAAAAAACTACATTAAACATATGTAAGATTACCATTTTTCACTTGAAAAAAAGACGGCTTATCTCCATAATGTAACATTACCGTTTTATAAAAAAAGTCAAAAAACATTATATATAATTTCGAAAATAATAAATATATGTAAACATACAACATAAAAATGGAAATACTACATTAAACATATGTAAGATTACTATTTTACATTTTTATTTTAAAAAATAATATGTAAACATACAACATAAAAAATGGAAAAACAACATTAAACATATGTAAGATTACCATTTTTCACTAAAAAAAAGACAGCTTATCTCCATAATGTAACATTACTATTTTGTAAAAAAAACATTATATATAATTTCGAAAATAATAAATAATATGTAAACATACAACATAAAAAATGGAAATACTACATTAAACATATGTAAGATTACCATTTTACATTTAAAAATAACAATAATATGTAAACATACAACATAAAAAAATGGAAAAACTACATTAAACATATGTAAGATTACCATTTTTCACTAAAAAAACGGTTTATCTCCATAATGTAACATTACCATTTTATAAAAAAAGAAAAAAACATAAATATAACTATTTGACTATTTGTCCAGTTCTTCTATTAAACATTGCCGTTTTACATTAAAAATGGAAAAATACATTAAAATTTAAACATATATCTTAAAATATAAAATATAGATATTAACAAAATATAAAGTATAAGAAATAGAAATACAAAATATATAGAAAAATAAATAATAAGTAAATATTATAAATATATAAATATATGAATTATATATACAATAATAAGTAAATGCACAGTTTTCAAAAAAATGGAAAGAGTACATTAAATAAAATGGACATCTATCTTAAAATGGTAGTAAATTATGTAAAAATGAAAATACCACATTAAACAAAAAAAAATATAGTTTTACATCAAGAAAGTCTCTATAAAACTCATTATTCTATCAACATCAACCTCACACTATCAAGAAAAACTTCATAGTACTCGAGCAAAAAAATGGTTCCACCATCAAATCTTGCCGTCCCAAAAACCTTTAATGACCTTGAATGAGATTTTTTATAACAACAAACTTTTTGTTAGGTGGATTCATTGTTGGGAAACCCGCAACTTCCAAAAGCCAAACTTATTCATGGGAATTGAATTGTTTTTCTTAGACTCAAAGATATTCTTACAAATTTAAATTAATCTAATCCATAATTTTATTGTTAATATTCATACTAACTCTTTCATGATCAAACCATTACAGTTAATAACCATTCAAGCGTTTATCCCGAAACACTTCCTTCCTCGCCGAATCAGGTATTGGTTCATGTTGGTTTAGTATTGTTTTTGGTTTATTAACCGGTTTAGGATGGTCCTATTGTAAATATAATTTAAGTTGGTTTAGCATATATTATGCTTAAAATAACTTAAATTAAATAATAGTAATATTATGATTAAAATATAATTTTAGAGAGTTTTTAAATATAATTTACAGAACATTATAGGGGATGAATTTAATTTATTAAATTCATTTATTACTTAAAACTAAGTTTTTTAAAAAACGTACTGAGTTATAAATATCAATTATGGATTGGTGAGTATAACATGAAGACAAAACTATAAATATTTTATTTTCAAGATAAGAAATTCAGCTTTTATTCAGTTACTCAATATATAATATCTTAAATTATTTTTTTAAAAAATATACATAATTTATATATATAGATTAATCTTCCAAACTTAAACTATTATATTATATATGAATGATGTTTTTAAATAAAAATAATTTCTGATTAAAAAAATAAATAAAAACAACAAATGGTTATTTTCAAATAATGGAAGTAATTTACATTATACTATCATTTAACAAGTATTAGATATGTTTTGATATATCATTATTTTCTATATCCAGAAAACAATAAATTGTTAAACATCAATATCATCTAGGTTAAGTATACGAACAACACAAATTCAAACATCAAAAAATATTTACATAAATATTATAATACAATAATTTAATCAAAAAATACAATTCAAAAAAACAATATTCAAAAGAATAGTTATATACTTAATATTTGAAAATCAAAGATATTTTTGCTAAAATTGTACTTACCTGGCCAAGGAGATCGACCATCTTTTTACGGATGGATCGATTGTTGAGCATGTGGTCGATCCGAAAATACTCTACAGTTTAATTAAATATCTAAAACATTTATTTCAACACTCAAGAGATAGTTTTGCTAAATATGATAACTAGATAGCCAACAAAATTACAAAAAGATATTTAAATAGTAAAAAATATGTTACTTTAACGTGTTAAAATTTAAAAATAAATTTTAATTATGACATGCATCTTAACATTTATATAAATATATATCATACCTTAAATATAAATAATTTAACAACTTAAAGTAGAAAAATAATAAAAATCCCGGGCGTAGCCCGGGTTAATCCCTAGTACTCAATATGAGCTTGATTGAAGCAAATTTGACACACAAAGGTATGGCTATCTTATTAGTGTAAGATACGAGAACTCTTTTATTTTTAAAATTCTGATTTTGTATTGTGTCTCAAGAATATATATTACTAATAAGAAACTGTAATTACGTATGGTGAAAACATATAGAAGGAATTAAGATAGAAACATTGCGTTATCTATAGTCGTTTGTGGCTTTAGCTGGACTTGATTATTGTAGTAGACTTGTATGTGATTACCTCTTTTACTAAGTGATAACCCCGCACCCTGCACGGAGTGAATGGACTGAAACATATTTTAACTTTTAATCTATAAGTATTAGAATGTAAAATTCAAAGGCACAAATATTACATATTATATAATTAACGATTGAACGAAATTGTGTATATCTTAAAAACGCAAAATAAATTGTTTTAATAATTAAAATTATAAATATAAGATAAAAGGAAACATAGATAATAGAATAATAAAATATGAAAGGAACAAATTATAAATAAACAAATAAATAGAAAACTAAAAAATCACGAATGTTGTAAAAAGTGTCTTCAGAACCCTTTCATTTGTAATCCTATTAAGATCAATAAGAAAAAATATTAGCTTACGAAACTAAATACTTTTATTTAAACAAAAGCATTAAATGAACTGTATTACTTCATTCTTAAAACATCGATTTTCTGGAACATCATTGGGCTCAACACACATTTTTGAAAAAGTTGGTAAAAGTTAATGTTTTCCCTTCCGCAAGGAAAGGATCGAATAGATTTACCAAATCTTTCTTCACACTTGCTTGAATTTTATCTCCCTGTACAAAACAAAACAATATCGTATAAGTTTTTATTCTTCAAGACACGGTTAGTGGCTTTGAGTTCCCAAAACATAAACAACTTAAAAAGAGAAGACTTATGCTTGAATCAATGAGAACCATATCAATGGTTAGGCCACCAGCACAGGAATATAGCTTCCACAATCGGATGATATTCACCCTAACTCTCCACATTGTCTTAAATGGTTCAAATCCGTAACTGAGTTGAACCCCACCATAAATATTTTGCTTGAGAAAATGAAATTTGTAATGAAGTTTTGGGAATAAGACTGTGATGAGTAAATGATAGAAAGGCAAGCTATTTATATACAAGCTGAGAAGATATTAGATTTTAAAAGATGAAATCATATATGATTCATAATAACAAATATTGATGAATTAATTAACCAAAACTTGTGCTCCAAAATTTTTGCCTAAATTTCCTTAACACAGTATATACCACATTGATAACGCAATTAGCTGTAAATAAAAAGTTTTTTTTTCCCTGAAACCTACCTTAGCTATAGCGCATGGTCACGCCAATTCAGCAATAGAAAGAAAAAAATAGTTAATGTAACTGTCAAATTTGAATCATCCAAATCTCATTTAAAACGTCATATACTTAATTGCATCAAGTAATCAACGACTTTCTATATGCTGCAAAGAAAAGAAAATTATAATCTCATCAAATCTTTTCAGATTTTATTTATTTAAATGTTGCAAAGAATACTGATATCAATGTTTCAAAGAAAACCGATATCAATTAATGTATTGTCAAATTTGAATTGTCCAAAACTCATTTAAAATGAAAACATTTTTTTTTCACGATGAAAATGAAAACATTTAATTGCATAAAATATTAACATATTTTATTTATTTATATATGTCGCAAAGAAAACCAACGTAAGACCATAAAATTATTTATATTTTAGGGTATAATCTCATCAACTATTTATCTTTTTTATTTATTTAAGATTTTATTTATTTATAGGTTGCAAAGAAAAACAACGTAGGACCATAAAATTATTTGTATTTGTATATTATTTGTATTTTTTTTTGAACAACTACATTTAATATTTTATTTATTTATATGTCGCAAAGAAAAGCAACTTAGGACCATAAATTTTTTTGTATTTGTATATTATTTGTATATATTTGTATATATATATTTTTGAACAACTATATGTTCTGACTTATAACCCGACCATATGTTCTGACTTAAACATAAAATTATTTGTATAACCTTTTTTTATGAAGACAATAGGACCATAAACATTTTTTTTTTGTGTAGACAATAAGACCATATAAAAATAAAAACGTTGACTAATATATGAACATTCCGTGTGGCTTAAGTTTAATATACGAACAGAAACATGATGCAACAAAGGTTGGTTTATAACAATGGCAAATAATGTAATAATTCTAGTAAGATGAGGGTATTTAATTAAAAGGTGTGAGGAGAACTATTATGATGACACGTAAGAAATGACATACTCGTTAATAACACATGAATATAAGGTTACTTTTTAGAAATGCTCCTATTTTAATAAAAAAAAGGAATGTAGTGATCGTCTTTTATTTTGCAGATCGACTGTTTTCTTCTGATGCACGCTGTGTAGACAAAATATGTGATCTTTTAGAGGAAGAGTTGGAAAACGTATTTGAAGATGAAATCGACAGTATTTTCGCCATCATATACCAGCAACAGAGCACGGAGAAATAGCTGAAAAAGGTAAACCCAACTTAAAGCCTAAAATATTATGTGGTCATGCTTGTGTTTTTGATCCCCTTATAGTTTCTATCTGATAAGACTGATATGAAAACCTTTTAGAACTATCGAGAATTATAAGTAAGAACGAATGATTGCCTTATCTATTGCTGCTTGTGGCTGTAACCTGATTAATGGTTTGTTGGTCTATAAGGGAATCTTGTGAAATGGAAATTTTCTCTTTAAACCTCCGTTATCTAACCGGTAGACTGCGATGAACACAATACATTAGAGTTATTTTGCAACTGGCATGAATTTTTACAACCTACGAGAAAAAAGCTAATATTAATAAAACTCAACCTAATAAAAATCAACCTAATAAAACTGTGATATAGTCGAGACAGATTATGAAACCCGATTATAAATTGTTTTTGGACTAACAATATATGACTTGAACTTTTATCTTACAGTTTTGCCTGCAAAAATGCACTTTGAGAGTTTCTCCTGCATAACTGGTATTTTGCTTCCATGAATGAAGTAATTTCACACGAACTCCCCAACTGTTCTTAAAAGGTTTGACATCCTTAAAAAAAAGACAGGCTTTTTGCGTTACATTTTTTCTCTGAATTGTGAATGTGTAGAGGGTAAAAGTCAGAGTAGATATATATGGATCATAGAATCTAGGTTAAGAGGCTATATATGGCGAGATTAGAACCAGAATGGTATATCTTAATATTCCATTTTAAACAAAATCGTATCAGCCCGAATATATTCGGTACGCAACCGCTTGTTATTGTTAAAACTGAACCGCATAATATGGATATAGGTCTTTAATGATTAAATCTTATAGGTGATAAAGATTTGAAACTAAATAAGATTCTTGTAATTGTACGGTTAAATAATAAGGTAAACGTGTCAGTTTAGAAAAAAAAAAGCAAAAACGTTGTGTTTAATGCCAGTGGCATAAAGTGGTAATTATTGAAGAAAACTCTAGGCTAAGTACAAAATGTACTTATGTTTTAATAGTTTAGACTAGATATTGACCCGCGCTTTGAAAGCGCGGGATAACATTTTAGTTAAATTTTCGATTTAAAAATTACTAATTTTTCTGATCTAAATTTTAATATTTGAGTTTAAGATATTTAACTGAGAATACTTTATTTTAACATCTCATAGTGATGGACATTCAAAATTTAGGTTCATGTCAGTTAGGTTAATTCAATTTTCAAGTTATTGGGGTTGGGATGTTAAGACCCATTTATGAATCATAACTTTTCGAATCAGATCGATTCGGGTGATGTTGAGTTCGAGTCGGGTTTTTTATTTTTTCATAAAACCCGAAGCGAACTGAATTAAAAATAGTTTGGGTTTATTTGGGTGTGTTTATTTGGGTCTAAAGCCAAAAATTCCAAAATCACCAAAAAAACCTGAGTTAAACCTAAAAAACAAAAAACCAGATAATTCATGTAATTGGGGTTTTGGATATTTTTTAAATTTATATTATATATAAATTAATACTATTATGTTGATTTTCAGTTTGGTTTTTGCTCTTTGGGTTTAGAAAAGTAGAAACCATTCAGATTATTGTATATTTTTATCCAGTTTTAGTTCTAGTTTTTTTGGTTCGGTTTTAGTTTGTTTTTCAGATATTGGATAATATATCCACGACTACAGTCTCATTAGTTTTCTTATCTACATAATATATATCTTACTAAAACATGATTGAATTTCCTAAGAATACCTTATAATATTACTTTTGTACAATTTAATTTCATCTAAAGGGATATTTGGTCTTTCACTAAATTTTTCTTATTATTTGTAAACTTATTCAATAAAATCATTTATGGCTTAAATATCATATTTAAATTGCTATATTCAAGGGATGTACGTAACAAATTAACGTCATATACTGTGAAAAACATTTTGCAGTATATACACTTTTTCAATAATAATTATTAAACATAATATTTCTTTCTAGTCCAAAATGGTAACATACCCGATATTAAATAGTATAGATATCTATATAATCAAACTTAATTTCATTTAAAGCCATTATGGTTTTGTGGCTATAGGTACTTTGGACATCCATTTTTCTTTTTAAAGCAATTTTTTCAAAGAAATTATGTTTTACTTTAAAAAAGTAAAGCTACAGAAAAAAAGTTAGAAACTAAAATATGTTAGCTTTCAAAATTAAATTTTCTACAGCTTTTATTAAGTGTTTTGAAAATAAATCGACAACAAAAAAAATTAAAGCCAAAGGAAAAAAACTCACACAGCCAATTTTTTAAAACAAAAAAATATATATTAAGCTACATTAACAACCAATCAACCCCATAAGAGCCGGGTAATTTTATTTATAGGAAATAAAACTTGTAAAATAAGTTTATAATATTCACAAAATCGTAAGAAAAAATCAACAATTATAGCATCAATACAATTACAACAACAACTCTTTTTACACCCCCTTGATTTTGCTAAGTATTTACAGGAGTACCACTCCTTTTTAATTTTAGATCAAATAATTAGGGAAATTTGTTGTAACTACCAAACAATCTTCCCCTATTTTCCAACTGTGAAATTTTATTTTATTAAACAAAACACTTGTAAATTATAATATTATGTATTTTGAAATAATTGGTATATGATTACATGTATATGTGTGTCAAATATTGTTTTTTCAACATGTGTGTCAAATATCTATGTTTGTAAATTATACCATATAGATTTTAGTCTCGTGGTCTAAGAGTGTATTTTTATTTTGGACAATTTAATTCAGAATAATTTAAATACTTGATGGTTTATTATATAAAATCATATTTTTTATTATCGCTGGTTAAGTATGCTATTGCAATATTTTTAATTGTGTATACACTATTACATTTACAAAAAAGTATTATATGAGAATCTATCATCAGAAAAACTTTTAATGTTTATAGAGATAAAAGAAACAAAACTTAGAGACAATAATATAGAAGGAATTGGCGTCAGTGATTTTGAAAACCAATCATTAGTCATCAACAAAGTTGGATTTGCAATAAATATTAGAATTACTCAAATAAGTTACTGACCTTATTGGTCCAGATTATTTACCTCATCAACTCTAAAATTATGGGTCAAACAATGGGTTTTGAAAATTTCTTCGATCATACACTGGTCGGTCAACAACCTTGATTCATAAAAAAAAGTGAGCTCTTTGAAAGAAAATAAAATGGTGGATAACAACGACAACTTGCAAATCAAGATTCTCATAAGCATGGGTAGTGAAACTTTATATTATGAGAAAGTTGGTTTAGTTTTCTACCTTTCCATGACCTGATCCGGTTGTTTATTGTACAGAGTCAAACTTGCATAAGTCGAAGTGGATCATCCGAAAGATGTTTAAGAGAACCAAAAAACCATCATTCAAGTCATCGATATGATTCCAATTGAACATCTGGATTTACAGAAGACCATCGGTGATAGCAGGAAAATATGTTCAAAGATCTTTCAGTCTTATTATAATCTAACAAATATTATGATCTTTTATTTATATTCAGTTTACCTCATTGATAGACTAACGTTTTGCAAGTCATTACCGATGATTTACATTTTCAGTCCGAAGCTTCTACATGCTTCGGCTAACTTCTGTCTGACATGCTTCAGTATCGACCTTTCAGAGATAAAAATATTTATTATCCTCTCTTTAAAGTACAGTTTCGAGATTTATCTTTGACTGACACCTTTCTATATATTCTGAACATAATCATCATTTTATCCACTGACAAATAAAGGCTAGAAAAGAGATCTCTAATATCATTTGAATCTGTCAAACCTGTTCAAAAAGGTTGCCAGAAAGATCAGTATATTTTGATAGACAACATATAAAGAAGATGGAAAAAAAGATCTCTACTATCAAATCAAATTATAGTATTGATTTGGTAGAAATGGGTGGTGTAGATGGTAGTATTTATACCAAAAGGGCGTGTAGATTAGGCATGGTGTCTCTATAAATTTGGAATATATAATCTTTTTGAAATAATTGGTAAGTCTTAAGCTTAACTATTTATCCATAATATTTGTCTATGACATTGTTAATATGGAATCAAATCTTTTTTAAAAAATTATTTGTTTAGATTGTATGAACAGTAAGGTAAGATTTTGGGTGAAACTAATGTTGATTTGGTAATCTATATATACTTCTAAGATTAGAAGTATTTTTTGTTAAATAGTTTCTATAAATATGTTTAATGAAGAATTATAAAAAGTGAATATATTGATTTGGGATTATTATATCTCGAAATTTTTTGAAATCCAAACTCATACCAAGAACCACATAGCTGAACAGACTTTAGTATTATATTGAATGTGGAGGCATAGTTATGATTATAGAAAAGATAATTGTATAACAAATGATTAGACTTCTGAATTATTATATATAGAAGAATGAATTTTTTTCGTTTTTGGATTATTAAACTCTTTATTAAATGATAGTGATCACATAGTTTTATACCTATGAAAATATGAAAGGAGTTAAATGGCACACTCATTAAAATCGTTGGAGGTGACATATTAGTATGTAAGATTTGATAAAACATTCCAAAAGGCATATTTCTTGTTTTCATCGAAGCATTCCATAAAACTATATATTAATTCATATAGCCGATAGAAAAGATTTCATATACTATAATTACACATGTTTAATTAACTAAATAATTAACCAAAAAAAAACACAGAATTAGGAGATGGTTTGTTGCGATTTCAAAACAAAAAATAAAAGAATTTAATTGAAATCATAGTTTAAAAATAATTTAGTGGCATAGAATGGTAAATACTTTAAAACTCCAAGGATATATCAAAAAAGGCCCTTCAGTTTTAATAGTATTGATAGAAGAAGCAGCACGACCCATAGGAATCACGACTATACAGATAAATTAACAGATAAAATGAAAATTTAATGTATATCAAAAATAATACATTTTGCTAAGAGAATAATAAACTTAATGTGGTAGTATTTTCTAGTGAAATGTAAATCGAACCTAATATTTCCAGTCGTTTGACTCATTTCAGAGTATATATGCATGAATACAATCACAAACTATTGATACGGTTTACTAGGATAAGACATAACTAAATTGACGCATTTTGGTATCCATGTTGAACTTACTTACCTTGCAAGCAGTATCAAATTTGAAACTCGTGGAGACTTATTTGCTCTTCAAATCACCATCGATTTTTTCGGGACACCCAATAACCCCAGATTTCATGTTTTACCTCTGAAAACCAATGTTAAGATTCATAAATAACCGAACAATTCTTATATTTCTTAAACCGAACACTACAACTGAACCGGAATCGAAAAATAGAAAAATCTTGAAGCAAACTGAAAATCGAAAGCATACCTAAGCATATTAGTGAACAAACAAACGGATTAATAATTTTGTCAAAAAAATAATCATGCGGTTTCAAAGCGCAGGTCAAAATCTAGTAACTATTAAAATCCTAAATCCCACCTTCCAAAAACCTCTTTTCTCAACTCTAAACCCTAAGTCTAGATTAGTTAACCTTAGAGTTATAATTATCTATTTACCTTGTTAAAAGTGAGGATAAATGTGGTTAAGATAAACATTAAAAATAGTATTAAGAATGTGATAGTTTAAACAATTTCGCAAAACAATATTCATCGTAATTTAGTATTCCCAACCATTCATTCCACTAAATATAAGTAATTATGGAACGGTTTTGTATCAAACGCATACCCCAACGGAAAAATAAGTGTTTAGGTGCGGAGGAAGCTAATCAATCCCTAAACCCATAAAATAACAAAAGGGGGAACCTGAGAGTGATCTTAGATCAAACGAAGAAGACGAATAGCAGCAACAGTAGAAAGAGAAACGAAAGGAGAAGACGACGATGTTACCCACAACTTCCAGATCTCTTTTCTCTGGGAAACCACCAAGGAAAATAAAATAATTCTGAAGCAATGAGTGAAGATTCGATTTCCAAACCTTGCTCTCTCCAAGAGAAGGAAAGAAATCCCCAACATATTCAAATAAAATAAAAGAATGGATTTTATCTGAGAAAATCTCCATGGCTCTCAAGCATTACAACTAGGATCCTCCAACAAGGTAAATCCTCTCGTCGACTCCTACCTCTGGATCCGGACTAGAGATCCCTGCTTCCTAACAAAGCAAAAACCTACAGCATACTCTGACAGACCTATTCAGTATATTTCACTTGGAAAAATATGTATTACCATTGCAGCATTCTACTACTTAAGTCATGGCTTAGGCCAGGATCCGTCGACTAAAACAGGGAAATAGATTGCCCACTTCAGTACATCGACAATCCCTCTATCTGATCCGGCTACGCGGCATTAAAATTAGGCTATCATAAGGCTACTTTCCTATAAGTTTGTATTCCATCAAGGCCTCGTGCCAAGAAATGGATCTCATTATTCACTGAAATGCAAGTACATGATCACGAATCCTTGGAGATTACCCGATCTCATTAGGCTCCAAGCCTAAAATCGCTTATGGGATAACAATCATCCCTCAACTATTCAAATGTGAATATCTACTACTGGCTTCATATGTGGACTGTGGTCCAGGCCAGAACAACCCAAAAAGGCACTAAGGAAGTGATGTCGTGCTTATGATAGACCTTGTAAGACCCGTTCCTGGCCTTCTGACCCAACTGGACCCGCAACCTTACTTCCAGACATTATTGCTTGTTAGATTCATTTTAAAGTCTATTATTTACTAAGTCATATTCAGATATGAGGTTCCTAAAAAAGCGACCAGATAGTATACAGAAACACAAGGTAAATTGCTTTGTATTGTGGGAACCAAAATTCGCAACGTCGATTTCCGTAATCGGAGGAATGTCAAGAAAGCCTAACTTTCCCTGAGGTCCCAAATTCTCTGTGAGAGCCAACGACAAGTGACCAAATAAATGCGAAAAATATGAAAAGATAACAAAACAAATTTATAGAAAAGGTAGATCTTATTCCGAATCCGCGTAAGAGCGTTGCGATCATTACAAGAGGTTATAAAAGCTTCGGCCGCGAGAGCTGTCAGCGAATTACCTAGTTCTAGCAACCTAAAACCTTAAACCTAGTTGAGTCGCAGCTCGATAACAGAAGACGAAAAAGATACGAAAAAAGGTTTTGATTGATTTCGAACTGAACCTTATGAAAGGCTGCCTACGTAACCCTTTCAAGGATCAAACCAAACGTAGTTCGATTGAAAGAGTAGAACAAGATATCGAACTGCCTTTGTGGGTTCGTCTAGTAATCGAGTGCCAGTCATAGAAACAGAACATGTCGAGAATAATGCCTAAAGTTTCTAAGTGCAAAAGTTTTAAGTGCAGAAAGTTCTCAGAGTAAAAAGAATTGTCCTTTCCGTCTTCAACCTCGAAGTCTTTATATACTCCTCCTAGAGTCGGTTTGCTCTTTCCCTTTCTGCCCTCGGTTGAGTTTATCGCTTCGCGTAAATATTCCATTTTCCTTCAATCTTCGTGTTTATCTTTGAAAACTTCACATTTATCCTCCGAACTTGACATTTATCTTCTCCTACAAAATAAAAGATAACCCTTCATAACGTTTGGGCGATTTCGTATAAAATTGTGAGTGGGACTTCTAGCCGCGTTGTGGACCCTTTTGGGCTGTTTTCCGACTTAAGCGTCTTTACGATTTATCGATAGAGCGCTTCCAAAACGGTGTCGATTCCGAAGAAGGTTTGAATTTTTCGTATAGTGGAGGCAGTTCGATGTGTTTAGTTAACCGTTGCTGTTTTATACGATCAATCCAAACTTCATACGAGAAAACGAGTTCTTGTGGTTTTTAAATCGTAAAGTTCCAACGGTGACTCCGATCAAGATGAAACAAGAGCAGGTTCGATCCGATCTCGAAGTAGGGAGCTACGAGGACGGGATGAAGGCAGGCTAGTTGATCCAACTCGCCGAATGGGCAATTTTGACGACTTGCTCTATCCAACTCGCCGAACGGGCGAGTTGGATGTCCTTCTCGGTCTAACTGGCCGAACTGGCTAGTTGGACGACCTGTTCGATCCAGCTCGCCTTTTCGGCGAGTTGGACGGTGCGTTCGGTCCATAAAGCTTTATGGTTGTTTTGTTGTTTGGGATTTGTTTGTCCTGAGCCTGAAGTAACCTTTCTCGAAGACTTATTGTGTGAATCCTTTTCAGAGTTGATACGAAACTCGACTTAGGTTTTCCTGCTTTTCTCTTCCTTTGAATTTTATTTTTCTTTTTCAAAGTGAGACATTTTTCTTGAGAACTTTCCGACATTGATTTCGTCGTGACCGATTGTGACCCCAACATGTATTATTAATCAAGATGAGATCCAATACAAAAGTTACAATGTGTTCTATAAGCTGTTATAAGTTTATTCCTAACATGATCTACCCGCACACTACACAGCCTCTCGTTGATAGAGTTTTCACGGCTCCTTGGCTTTACCAAGATCAGCCTCAGTTCCTGAAACCACAAACCATTACATTAAGTACAATCTGATATCCTAACAATGGATTCTAGCAATGCAAAGTTTGGTTCCAGTTCCTATATCATAAACCTCTATCAAGACTATCATAGAACAAATGGCAAAACTCAGACCAAGACCAAGCCAAGCTCAAACGATCTCGATCCAACCATAACCGGATTATCCATAGTCTCGTCCAACCATTCGGTTAAGCTAGGTTTAGTCGGCCATTCCATAAGTCCGGCCCAAAGGCTCACGGACCTTCTTACCTGATCCGGCCCAAGGTTTGGATCCATACAACCGAGTAAGGCCCAAGCCCATCCGGACTGCCTTCCAACCAATCGCACCTTGCAACACTATACTCCGGTTAGACGAACCATACGTCCATCCGGCTTACAGCCACAAACTGTTCCCAACTGGATCGGCCAAAGCCTTGATCCAATGACACCGTTTGGAACTCCAACCTTTGGAGACTCGTACCCTTTGATTCACTTGTGCCTCATAGCAACTCATGACTCTTGGCAACTCGTACTCTTTGGTTGTTCCAACCGTTAAGCAACCGACCCATTGGTCTGGTCAGACACATCCGCGGATTGATATCACTCAAATTATCCTAAGGAGTGATTTATACTCTCTCAAATAAGAGGTCAAGTTGTAGTACTTAGGGATCGAATTCACATGGAGCTAGGGAACCTAATGGATCTAATATGATTTGTTAAGTAGAAAGTTTTTAAGATTTAAAATGTAAATTTGCAGTTTTGGTTGGGCAAGTAATTGCTCGATTGATTGGTTGAGGTTTTGGTGCTTAAAAGGAAATAGCTAAACTTAGGGTTTCTATTCAGGAAACTTGGAATTATAATCCTATAGATGTCTAATGAGTTGCATGCATGATAATGTAAAGCTCAGCTGTCAATTCAAAGAGTCCATCAACTATCACATGTTTGAACTCGTCTATTAACTAGATCTAATGACCCAAACAAATGTGTTCGATCAATAGCAGTGTCGATTAATAATCCTATAGGGGTATTGATTGATACACCTTTCGCTCCGTCGATCGATTATCCAATATGAATATCGATCTACGCGCTTCTAGTTAAGCTTTATGCGCGGGTTAAATAAAGCTTACTAAGCTCACTAGATCAGCTCTCGCCTTACCCTTAGCAAGAAA
This sequence comes from Brassica napus, assembly GCF_020379485.1. Lineage (NCBI taxonomy): Eukaryota > Viridiplantae > Streptophyta > Magnoliopsida > Brassicales > Brassicaceae > Brassica > Brassica napus. The sequence continues at coordinate 4,055,012 of NC_063440.1, forward strand.
CTTAGCTCAGTTAGAATGTTTTCAGGATGAGAATGAAGCTCTCGCTTTTATCTATCAATCATACGGCAAGTTCTAGGTAGCTAATCTAGAAACATGCATTAATGAACAATCCTAATGACAATTACCACAACTCAGCAATCTATAGTTGGGGCTAATCCCTCATAATCTATTTAAACCCTAAATCTAATAGTGGGACTACTCAGACATGGTGAAGCAATTCATGAAAGCAATTAGGTTATAAAACTTTATAGAATAATAAAATAGAAATTAATGGAGTTCCAATCACAAATTATAACTTTGGATCTTCTCCCCAATCTATCACAATCCTAAAACCTTTTGCTGAAAGTAATAAAACTAAAAACACAGAAAAGCACACTTTGCCTCTAACATGGTGACAAAGCTTATATAGTTATGTTAAAACTCGTCAGGGGTAATCTTGTAAATTGGTGAAGACTTGGTCTTCAAGTCGGATGTGACCAAACAGGCTTTCTACGCGCTTTGCTGTCGATCAATGTTCAAGTGTGAACATCGATCGATATTCCTCCTCCAATATCGACCGATGGTCGAGCTTGATGGTCATCTCGGGTGTTTGCTCCAAATATTTCCAAAATGCTCCAAAATCATCACTTATCTCCAAATCACTCATGATCTTATAAATATAATAAATAGGCTCTATAATATAATAATAGATAGTAAAAACACCTATAAACCATGGACGAAAATGGGTCAAATCCATGGTCTATCACGGATCCAACCGATGGCCTAGGATCGTGGCTTGGATGCGAATGGACTCGTTCCAGGGACACAACCCTTCGGCCTAACCATCACACCCCTTCGTGATATCAAGAAAAGAAGAGAAGAAGAATGTATAGAATAGAATATGGAAGAACGGATGTAACCTATGAACCGATCAGACCAAAGACCCGGCCATTGGGGCCGCCGGCTTAGTCTGATGGATCGTCTGTCCATCACGTACCTTGGAGCCACACTCATGGGTTCCCACTTGCTTCTCCTTGCCGGTTCTTTCCATCTATTGTCAGTTCCTTCTTTCTCAAACGATCGGACTAGCCGAAAAGTAACCACCACATGATCGGCCTTTTTATTGGCTGGATGATATCACTCAAATTACCCTAAAGAGTGATTTGTACTCTCTAAAATAAGAGGTCGAGCTGTAGAACTTAGGGATCGAATTCACAGGGAGCTAGGGCACACACAATACTTATTGATTAAGCTAGTCGAATAGTTTTAAATGTAATTAAATAGCAGTGGTGTGAGCAAAGTAATTGCTTAATTGATTGATTGAGTTGTTTGATGGAAGGATGGTTGCTAGACTTACGGTTTCTATTCAGGCAATTAGGATTATAGTAGTATAGAGACTAAGGTTGAATATTATAGAACTCAAACTAAGGAATAATCTATCAACTCTCGCATGTTGATCTTGAGAAAATGTCGATCACCGATTCTACAGAAATGTCAATCGATACAACTTTCAGATCGTCGATCGATACAACTAACAAGTTGTCTATCGCCGATCCTTCTAGCAAGCTATAGCGACCAGGTTTGAACTATGTTCATTACGTTCCTAGATCAACTCTCGTCTTTCTCTAGAAATCCTAGCATAATATGAATGGTTCAGGTAATAGACCATGCTCTCACTTGCGCCTAATTATCCTAACAACATGATTCTAGTTAGCTACTCTAGAACACAAGCAGTAAGTTGAATTCAATTGATGGATATCCTAACAACTTAGCAATCTATATTTTGGGCTAATCCCTCATCCTATCTGAACCCTAAACCTAACATGTGGATCTATTCAAGCATAATAGTTGTCACATAAATCATAGAAAGAATAAGTATATATAGAAAGCAATAAATATAAAAAACCAATGGAGTTCCAGGAGGACTCTGAAGGAGTTCCTCCCTTCTCTTCTAAAAAGAACAATGAATAAAGCTTAGCCGTCAACAATGGTTTAGAAAATACATAAATAGGGTTTTAGGTCGTCCAAGGGTATTCTGGTAATTTGTGGTTGCTTATGGGCTTAAGTCAATCCTGAAATATACTCGGCCTGCATTCTGGAATCACCATCGATCGACACCAAGAGTGCACCGTCGATTGACATTCCTTCATCTCCTCGACAGGTCTCTCTCGCGAGATAGACTGACTACTCTTCAGTAAAACGGGCATAACTTCTGATCTAACCGTTGGATTGACTTCAAACCAGTGGCATTGGAAATCTAACTCAAAGATATATCTTGGGTAAAACGATAGGCTCAATATCATCGTGGGAAGGTTTCCATCCATATCTAAACATCTGACAAGTATGTGCAGTTATGCACTCACAAGGCTCCAAAAGACCCTAAATCACCACTTTCCTCCAAAACGCACCTAAACCTGAAAACATATTAAAAAGACTCCAAAACAACTATAATGTATTTAAAAACACTTATATACCATGGCTAAAAGTGGGTAAAATCCATGGTATATCACTGGACTATCTCTCTTTCTTTCTTTCTCTCTCACGATATTTCTCTGAGTTTTTACTCTGGAAACTGATGATCGAAATTAAGACAGAGAGCCCTATATTTATAGGAGTCAAGGTCGTCCATTCCCTTGGGCGAACATGCACGACTTGATGGGCGAACATGCACAAATTGATGGGAGAACATGACTTGGCCGAATGGTTGCAACCCGAACCATTCCCACCCCATCGCCTATAACCGCCCCCTATTGGGTCGATCTGGGGCCCAACAAGTTTCACAAGCCCTTGTGGCTTAGCCCACGGCCTAGCCCAAGACCCCTCCGGTCCATGAACAACTTGGCTGGCCAATCGACCCATCACTGGCCCGGAACCGGTTCAACTGCCGGAGACCCAAACACTCCATCAAGATGAGTTGCTGGCTCCCAGCTGACCCAGCTGAGTGAGATAGTAGTCTAGCTGGTTGAGCTGACCCAACTTGGAACGAGCTAGACTGACCATGATCGAGCTTTGTCCATCTGATCGAACTTCATGTCTGCATCGCCCAGCTGCCTTCCAACTCGTCCAGCTTAATTATCCTTGTTTCCTCCTTATTTGGTTAAATCTTAGTCTCTTAGAGCACTTAACCTTCTTTGATAGATCATGATACGATTCCCTTATGATCTCATGATCGGCTGGTACGGTTCCTTGAACCATGGTCTATCCCGACAATCCTATCTAGGACTGGGGACATGGCAGACCTGCTGAGAATGAATCATTCTGGTAAACTAAAGTGCATAAGTTATTACTCCTACCTCCAAGCAGGACAAACTAAATGCTATTATGTTATATATATTTATTGGAAATCCGTAAGCCCATGTCACATTTATAGTTTTTTTATTGATATATGTCACAATCATGTTAATTAGCAACTTTCAAAATTAAAAATTATATTGTAACTAATAAAACATAAAGAAATTGCTTGAAATATCATAAGTTAAATACTAATTTCAAAAGTTCACTCAATCAAAATACTTTAAAAATTGGGTTTTGGGATTTCGGGATTACTATTTAGGATTCAGTATTTAGCGGGTGGAGTTGAGTTTATAAACTTCTCAAAATAATTCTTGAACATTTGTAAATGATTTAGATTGGTCGATTTATTCTTTTTTTTATCACAAACTTAAGGTATTTATGAAAATAGTGAATACTAAAGATAAATTTGAAAGTTGTATCAAAATTGTGGTAAATCTATAATTCCCTCTAAGATATATATGATTTTTCCCCACTATAATTATTATTTGATTTTAAATGATTTTGAAAAGGGAATGACTCAGTGGTCAACAAATTTGAAACTAAACTAGAAAATTTTGCTGGTGTAATATTTTGGTCTAGCCTTTGCTTCTGGTCAACATTTTTAAGAATAACTGGATGCATTGGTTTCAGGTCAATATAGGGGATATATATGCATATAAACTATCGAAGAAACAAGGAAATTTAATAGCAGAGTCAAACGAAACATTAAACAAATTCAAATAATGCGGATCTTAAAAAATGAGCTTCCATGTAAGTGTAAAAAAAAATCGAGTTGTAAATGATAGTGTAGTTGAACCTATAAATAGTTCTAAAGAGGCAACAAGGAATTTAAAAAATTATCATTACTAACATTTCGTTATATTATTTCGCCAGTTAAGACCAAGAAAATGGATAGACGAACGCTGATGATAATGATCATGGTGATTGTGATGACGATGTTGACAATGGAAAGTGAAGCGAAGACAGTACAAGAATGCAAGAAAATATGCCAAGGCATATGTTTAGGTCCATTCCCACCAAGCATTACGTGCTTAGACAACTGTTTCAAAGAGTGTATCCGCAGTCGCCATGACCATCATTCTCATCTTATTCCTTCACATTAACGATTTTCATGTATTGGAGATTGTGTTCTCTAATTGCTACTGTGATGTTCCAGAATTTTGCAAAATAAATTACTATACATGAAATTTGATATTATTCCACCGTAACATATTTGTCCTAAAAAGCCATATTCCCAATTTTGTTTTGCTTTAGTTTAAACTAGGTGGTTGCCCGCGAATTTGCAGATATAAATATTGTAAAAAAATATATTATGTATATAATGTCATAAATTTTGAATAATAATTAGAAACATTAAAAATATAATTGTTAACCTCAATTAGTTTGAAAATAAATCGTAAAGTTTATATAAATTTGATATAAAAATAACTGATGAATATTTAGTAATATCAAATATTTGTAAAATTATATATGTAATTATCTCATTAACTTCTCCAACATATATTATGCATCTTCTTCGGCTTTTTCTTATTTTTTTCGTTATCATTTCGTTTTTTTTATTAAACTAGGGTAAACCCGTCTTACGGGCGGGACATTAATTTAAAAATAATATTGAAACATCTTATATTTGAATGAGCATTTGTAAATATAAATGTAATTTTCACTATTTGTTTTGTTATTTTTGGTAGAGATCACAAATGTTTTTTGGTTATGATAGTATTTAGAATAAATATCTTTAGAATGGTAGTTGATTATATTTTATAAGATAAATATATATTATTTCTTATTTTTGTATGTGTATTTTTGAATTTATTGGAATTTTGGAAATAAATGTTCTCGAAAAAATAATTGATTCAAAATGATGTTGAAACTCACAAATCATAGATTGAATTAAATGGTTTAGATGTCGACAAATGAACTAACTCTTTAGAAATAAACACCTTCTATCTTTTTTGTTACACATACAGCGAGAATCAGAACCAATTGGAAAAGGGAAGAATCAGATGATTAATATACTCAAAATCTATGCCTGAAAAACGTTAAACTCAAATGACTAATCATACCTTCACTTGTAAATCTTAAAGGAAAAGGGAATGGTTTGTTTTGGAAATCGCCGGGGCTACCTTGGCATCAAGGAGAAGCATACTACGCCCATAAGATCGCAACCTCTTTTCACATTCTTGGCCTCCAAGACGGCCTTGGACGGTGGTGCTACAGCTACCAGCTTTCAAATCAATAAGGAAGAAATATGAGTTAGCCACTATGCTCAAAGAAGAAGGTTTTTAAGTGTTGTGAGGAGTGAAAGGACGATGTTTAAGGATGAATGCATACCTTTTTATAGCAAAAGATTGACCGACTGGAAGAGAAATGCATTGAATGAGGAATCTTGGTAAGAGTGGGGAGAATGAGTTAAGACCATCAATCAAAGCATCTGTAACGGTCTGGAGGAGAGGAACCTCAAACGAAAACGTCACAAACAGAGTTCGATCCAGAGTTTCTTCATGACGATTCATGTAACATAAAACTCCAGAAACTCCATAGTCGGTTGACCTAATCAAAGCTCCCACAACATGATGAACCCTAGAAATCCATGGTCGCAACGTCTGAAGAAGGTGAAGGTAAAAGAATTCGGCTTTGATTTTGTTTTGTTATGAGCCCAAATAACGTTAGTCCAAGCCGGCTTGTGTTCGTAAAACCCATAAACGATTCAGACAAAACGCAGCGTATGATTGTAAGGGACATGTCACTCCCATAATGCATGAATTGATGACGTGGCAGTATGGGAGAAGAGAGTAGCTCTTCTTTATATTAGACTAGAGATGAACCCGGGCTACACCCGAGATTTTTATTTTTTTTTTCTAATTTAAGTTGTTAAATTATTTATATTTAGGTTATGATATATATTTATATAAATGTTAAGATGCATGCCATAATTAAAATTTAGTTTTAAATTTTAACACGTTAAATTAACATATTTTTTACTATTTAAATTTTTTTTTTGTAATTTTGTTGGCTATCTAGTTATCATATTTAGCAAAACTATCTGTTGAGTGTTGGAATAAATGTTTTAGATATTTAATTAAACTACAGAGTATTTTTGGATCGACCACATGCTCAACAATCGATCGATCCGTAAAAAGATGGTCGATCTCCTTGGCCAGGTAAGTACAATTTTAGCAAAAATATCTTTGATTTTCAAATATTAAGTATATAACTATTCTTTTGAATATTGTTTTTTCTGAATTGTATTTTTTGATTAAATTATTGTATTATAATGTTTATGTAAATAGTTTTTGTGATGTTTGAATTTGGGATGTTCGTATACTTAACCTAGATGATATTGATGTTTACCAATTTATTGTTTTCTGGAAATAGAAAATAATGATATATCAAAACGTATCTAATACTTATTAAATGATAGTATAATGTAAATTACATCAATTATTCGAAAATAACCATTTGTTGTTTTTATTTTTTTTAAATCAGAAATTATTTTTATTTAAAAACATTATTCATATGTAATATAATAGTTTTTTTTTCTACAACAAAAGGCTAAAAAAGAACTAAGCAGATTCCTGATCCAAGAGCCACCTCGGGGGAATCGAATCAATATAAACCATAGCAGCAGGCTGATTTCTAGCACCTCGTGCTAGCTTGTCCGCCATTGTGTTTTGTGCCCTCGGAATACGCTGAATAGTAAAAGGATGAGAAAATTCCTTACATCGCAGAAACTCCTCCATCTATATAATAGTTTAAGTTTGGAAGATTAATCTATATATATATATATATAAATTATGTATATTTAAAAAATAATAATTTAAGATATTATATATTTAGTAACTGAATAAAAGCTGAATTTCTTATCTTGAAAATCAAATATTTATATTTTTATCTTCATGTTATACTCACCAATCCATCATTGATATTTATAACTCAGTATGTTTTTAAAAAAAAACTTAGTTTTAAGTAATAAACGAATTTAATAAATTAAATTCATCACCTATAATGTTCTGTAAACTATATTTGAAAACTCTCTAAAATTATATTTAAGCATAATATTACTATTATTTAATTTAAGTTATTTTAAGCATAATATATGCTAAACCAACTTAAATTATATTTACAATAGGACCATCCTAAACCGGTTAATAAACCAAAAACAATACTAAACCAACATGAACTTATACCTGATTCGGCGAGGAATGAAGTGTATCAGGATAAACGCTTGAATGGTTATTAACTGTAATGGTTTGATCATGAAAGAGTTAGTATGAATATTAACAATAAAATTATGGATTAGATTAATTTAAATTTGTAAGAATACCTTTGAGTCTATGAAAAGCAAATCAATTTCCCATGAATAAGTTTGGCTTTTGGAAGTTTCGGGTTTCCCAACAATGATTCCACCTAACAAAAAGTTTGTTGTTATAAAAAATCTCCTTCAAGGTCATTAAAGGTTTTTGGTACGGCAAGAGTTGATAGTGGAACCATTTTTTTGCTCGAGTACTTTGAAGTTTTCCTTGATAGTGTGAGGTTGATGTTGATGGAATAATGAGTTTTATAGGGACTTTCTTGATGTAAAACTATACATTTTTTTTTTGTTTAATGTGGTATTTCCATTTTTATATAATTTACTACCATTTTAAGATAGATGTACATTTTAAGATAGATGTTTAAATCTTAATGTACTTTTTCCATTTTTTAAATGTTTGTTTCTATTTCTTATATTTTTTATTTACGTAATATCTATATTTTATATTTTAAAATAGATATTTAAATCTTAATGTACTTTTCAATTTTTTTAAATTGTGTATTTACTTATATTATATATTTTACATTTGAAGATAGATGTTTAATGCTTAATGAACTTTTTCCATTTTTTAAAAAAAATGTGTATTTACTTATTATTATATATATAATTAATATATTATATATTTAAATTATTTACTTATTATTTATTTTCCTGTATATGTATTTCCATTTCTTGTACTTTTTATTTACTTAATATCTCTATTTTACATTTTAAGATAGATGTTTAAATGTTAATGTACGTTTTCCTTTTTTTTTAAATTGTATATTTCCATTTGTTATACTTTCAATTTACGTAATATCTGTATTTTAAATTTTAAGATATATTTTTAAATCTAAATGTAATTTTCCATTTTTTAAATTGGGTGTTTACCTATATTATATATTTACTTATTATTTATTTTTATTTTTATTGTGTATTTCTATTTCTTATACTTTCTATTTACTAATAATTTTATATTTTAAGACAGATTTACATTTTAAGATAGATGTTTAAATACTAATGTATTTTTTCCATTGTTTTTAAGTTGTGTATTTCTATTTGCGTAATATATATTTTACATTTTAAGAATAGATGTTTAAATCTTAATATACTTTTTCCATTGTTTTTAAGTTGTGTATTTTTTTCTTATACTTTCTATTTACTTAATATCTATATTTTACATTTTAAGATAGATGTTTAATATTTAATGTACTCTTTCCATTTTTTAAAAATTGTGCATTTATAATATTTACTTATTATTTATTTTTCTATATATTGAGTATTTCTCTTTCCTATACTTTATATTTAGTTAATATCTATATTTTATATATATTTTTTTTTGTCGCCGACTTTTACAGACTCATATTGACTCTGTAAACCAAACTAGGTGATCTGCATCCATATGAACAACATAAGACGGTTGCATCCTAGCTTTACGGGCTAGACTATCCGCCATAGTGTTTAGCGTTCGTGGAACATGGATGATGTCTGATCTTGTGAAACTCTCCGTCAGGATCTTGTAATCGTCCAACTAATCTGCAAAAGCTGGCCATTCTTCTGGTTCCGAAACCATCTTCACCAATTGAGAACAATCCGTCGCAAATGTAACCTGAAATTAACGTAGATTCCTCATACATTCCATTGCCCAGAGTAGCGCTTCCATCTCCGCATGAAGAGGAGAGAGGCTAGTCCGAACATTCCTCACCCCCAATAAACCATTAAAACCCACTAGCGTACTAAACCATCCTTGCCCTGAAAAGTTATCACCATCTTTCCAAGAACCATCTATAAAACACCATCTACCTGGAATTGTCGGCAAAGACGTAACCACTGGTCGTGGTTCTGTTCGCTGCTCGTTTAAAACCTAAGCCTCCGCCCAGAGTTTAGATTCTGTTTCTGCCAACTTGAGTGTATCCATGGGGTCAATATCCAAATTACTAAAAACTTTGTTATTACGGCTTTTCCATATGTACCATAGAATCCAGGCAAACTGATGATCCTCCATTTGTGGTAGAACTCTCCAAAAGAGATGATTTATATTTGTGAAAAGCGACTTTGTTGGAAAAGCATATGGGTTCGACGGTATCTTCGAAAGAGCCCACACCTGAATCACTGGAGGACATTCGAAAAAAACATGATTTATCGATTCCTCATCAGCTGTACACCTGGCACAGCAGATATCTCCTTTAATCCCTCTCCCTTGTAAATTTTTCTTAACTGCTATACTTCCTGATACAAGTTGCCAGAGAAAATGTTTCAACTTTGGTGGACATTTTATTTTCCAGCAATAAGCCTTTAAAACGTCAACCGTGGGACCAATCAGAGGGGGTGGCCGTGCCTTATCTGGGTAAATCCTCTCCACCTGATAGCCTGATTTAACCGTATATTTTCCATTTTTGGTAAAATGCCATCCAACACTATCTGTCCTCTGAGTTCTACTCAGTGGTAGACTTTCTATAAGTTTTGCATCTTTTGGATCCACCAAAGCCCGAATTGCCTGAGAATTCCAAGTACGCGAAGTGGAGTCAATGAGGGAGTCCACTGTGAGGTCCGGATATAAATTATGTTGATTTTTATTAGCTGGTCTCGGGCGAGTGGTTGGGAGCCATGGATCATTCCATACAGATATAGAAGAGTCCGTTCCCACCCTTTTGATTAGTCCTTTGCTTGCCTGAGATTCTAGCAGAGACAATACTCCGCCATCCATAGGATGGAAAATATATGCGAATCGGTTCCAGGGGTGAAGCATTCCTGTAATACCGACCTTTAAAAACTCGGGCAAATAAAGAGTTTGGTTTCTCTATGAGATGCCAAAGCTGTTTACCAAGCATTGCTGTATTAAAATCAGTGATGTCTTTAAACCCCAAACCCCCTTCTTCTTTATCAAGATATACTTTGTCCCACGATTTCCAATGCAAACCCCTAGTACTTCCCCCTGGACTCCACCAGAATTGTGCTACCGCACTCGTCAGCTTCTTTGCAGTTGCCTTAGGTAATCGATAGCAAGACATCACATGGCTAGGTAGGGCTGTGACCACTGATTTAATGATCACCTCTTTTCCTCCTTTTGTGAAAAACCAAAAAGCCCATCCGGTAACTCTACAGTTTAACCTTTCTTGTACAAAGCTGAAAACTTGTATCTTAGATCCCCCCCCCCCCAATTTTCAGGCAGACCCAGATAAGAACCCATTCCGCTTAAATTTTGAATCCCCAGAATATCTCTTAATTCCTGTCTGGGCACTTCCTCAATCTCATGACCAAATTGAATCGATGACTTGTCAAAATTTATAAGCTGACCAGATACCTGCTCATATTCCTTTAAAATCGTAAGAATAGTTCGACATTCTTCTTTTTGAGCCTTACAAAAGAAAAGACTATCATCCGTAAAAAGCAAATGAGATATTGATGGACATGCTCTTGCCACCTTCATTCCCGTTAACTGTTTCTCTGCCTCTGCCTTTCTTATATTTTCGATCAAAGCCTTTGTGCAAAGAATAAATAAGTAGGGGGACAGAAGATCCCCCTGACGTAATCCTCTATTTGGAACAACGAGACCGCGCGGTTGTCCATTTAGTAAAACCCGATATTGAACTGAGGTTATACATTCCATCATCAATTTAATCCAGTGAGGATCAAAACCTATCTTTCGAAGTAATGCCTTAATAAAATCCTATTTCACTCTATCATACGCCTTACTGATATCCATTTTTATTGCCATATACTTTCCTTGGCATGCTTTATTAGTTCGCAGCCCATGAAACATTTCCTTCGCTATAAGAATAGTATCCGAAATCAACCGTCCAGCCACAAATGCCGATTGAATTTCTGAGATGAGCCTGGGGAGATATAATTTCAATCTCTGACACAATACCTTTGAAATAATCTTGTATCCCACATTACAAAGACTGATTGGTCTCAATTCCGTCATCATTGTAGGTCTCTCCGTTTTTGGAATCATACATATATTAGTAATATTTAGTCTAGCATCCATTTCTCCGGAACCCAAAAATCATTCACCAGCTCCACCAAATATGCCTTAATAATGTGCCAGGAGTGTTGAAAAAATAATGCTGTCATACCGTCCGGTCCAGGTGCCTTTTTTGGGTGCATCATAAAAAGAGCCTCCTTAACCTCCTCCTCTGTAGCTATTCTCAATAATCGTTGATTTATTTGAGGGGTGATCGTCGGTGGAATTTCCATCAGGAAATCATCAAACTCTGATGGTGAAGAAGAGGTAAATAAATCCTCAAAATAACTAACAGCCACCTTTTCTACCCCACTATCCTCGGTAATCCAATTCCCATCTGCATCAAGTAATCCAACAATTCTGTTACGTATCCGTCGCTGTTTTGTCAAAGCATGATAGAATTTTGTGTTGAGATCTCCAGATGAGTGCCACATATTCCTACTTTTCTGGTGCCAATACTCTTCTTCATCCCTATAAGCATCTTGTAATTCCTAGACACTTCCATTATATCTTCTTGAGTCCTTGTGTTATCTGTCTGTACCTCCTCCAGAGCTTGCTGTAATTCATTTATTTTTTCTTTTCCATAAGGTGGATTGTTTTTCCGCCATTTAGCAATTTCATGACGACAATTACTAATTTTTGCCACAATACTCTTCACTGTACCCTCAGTTCTATCTTCCCTAGAATCCAACCATCCCATTGATATTGAATCCATAAAACCATCTCTTCCAATACATCTCTTATCAAATCGGAATTGCCCTTTCCTTCTAGGAACTTTATCGTCTAAATAAGCTACCACTGGTCTATGATCCGATGCCACCATCTTTAAATATTCTGTATAAGAGCATGGAAATAAAGTATGCCATTCTTCGTTTGCCAAAGCACGATCAAGACGACACCGAACCATCACTGCCCCTTTTCCTTTTCCTCTTCTCCCTTGCCATCACATTTTATTTCCCCTCGCCGGAAATTCCAGTAATCCACTATTTCTGATCATATTATTAAAAGAAATAAAAGAATCCGCATTTCTTAAAGCTCCTCCATCTTTTTCATGGTTCCCTGTGATCTCATTTAGATCACCAATAATGAACCATGGCTCGGATCGTGAAAGTCCATATCTAGTTAAGCGCTCCCATACATGTTCCCTCAGTTGTTGATTTGGATCTCCATACACAAAAGTTATATAAGCCGTTTTCCCCATGACCTCTATTTCCACATCTATCATCCGGTTACTAGAATATAATACTCATTATTATAATAAAGTGCTAATCCACCACTTCTTCCCATCCGGGTCTACTACATTCTGATAAATATCATCATGTTGATAGTTATCAAAACTCACATTATCACGAAATGCATCATTCACCATATCTATATAATTATCCTCATTATCAACTTCTTGATCACTACCACTTAAATGCGTCGGGTCAACATAACTCGTTCCTAATGCAATATCAATTTCTTCTCCATGTTTATACCAAACATAATAGTCTGGCATAAATCCTCTATTATATATATGTCTCCAAATTTTTGTTCCCACGAGAAATTTATCGTTCTGACAAACAGTACATGGGCAGAAAAACTTACCGCCATTACTTTGTGTTAGAGACTGACTGTTTGCGAATGTCATAAATTGTTCCACCCCTGCTATGAACTCTTCCGAAAGTTTTTCTGTCTCCTCATCGATCCTCTTGTACATCCACTCTCGAAAATTTGAATAATTGTAATTTCCAGACATTATACGATAAACGTTAAGTTTTTTTTTTAACTTTCGTTTTTTTTTTGCTACTTTTTTCGTGCTTTGTACGCGTGAGGAGAAGAAAACGGTAAGAACCTATATATAGAAAATATTCTGACTAATTACCGACTAAATTCCGACTGCGGATAAAAATTAGGTACACTGGCGACAAATGTTTACCACGTGTTGTACCGGTTTTTCCCGACTACTTAGCGACTGATTTATGACCAGAGTCTAATGTTCCCCGACTGCGTTATAGTCGTATAGCAGTCGTAAATTTAGCGACTATTGTGCGACCGAGTCTCTGGTCATAAATCAGTCGCTAAGTAGTCGTAAACTTAGCGACTGTTATCCAACTAAACATCTGTGTCCCTACTTTCCGACTGATGTACGACTAATTTTTTGTCGTCGCTATTCTGTCGCATGGTAGTCGGAAATTAGTCATCTTGTTTTTTGTGACTACTATTTTAGTCGCAAAATGCAGTCGGAAAATGCAGGTTTTCTTGTAGTGCAAATTATCAAAACCCAAGTGGGCTTGAAAATTCTGAACAAACTCTTTCTCTTGTTTCGTTTCTGATAAAAAAAAAAGAAAATCAGGTTTATGCTTATGCCTTATCTCCCGTAAATAACTTATTGTCCATTTGCTTCCCATTCCTCTACAGTTCCAGCTTAGTACTCTCATTAAAAACGAATTTTATATGCTTCGAAAAGCCTATTTGATGGGTGTAATGAAGCCCAAAATGCTCAACCCAAATCTCGTCCTTGTGTAGAAACTTGTCATATAATAGTTCCATACCAATTTTCCAAACTGTATCATGAACAATTTCATGTATTTGCCAATCCAATATCTCCATTGTTCCTAGATAAACGTAATCTAATATACCATTCCTATTGTTATACCATACTAAAAGATAACATTCAAATTTTATAAATCCCATATAGCCATTATCAGAACCGTTGTAACCCCAACACCCAAGCAAATTACAGATAGAATACAAATATTCCAGCACAAAACCAATAGTTAATATTGTGAAAGCCATCGAAAAGATTTTTCCTATCCAGTGGGCTCCATATATTCCTCTCCGTACGTGTAACTGTCCCACTTTATGTACCTTGTTCCACAACCCCATCGCATAAGACAAAGTCAAACCTCCCGTATCCGTATTTGAAACCATCAACCTCGATCTACACTGTCGACGTAAGCCCATTTTCTGCATGGCAAGTACCCTTTGTGTTGGGTTTAATGAGACCCAACAGAGTGACTGCATCCAGAAATTGATTCTGAAATCCTCGTCCCAGTATCCAAACCAGTAAACCGTTCCAAAACACCACAGTAGTCCCCTCATATCAACGCTCCACATAGTATCTTCATCCCATGACAACAAGTTTGTACCAGAGGAAGACCCAAACGTTGTCTGCAGACCCGCTTTCTTCAGATAATCAGCTCTCTTCCTAACTCCTGGCCATAGTATGAACGTGCTGTTCCTGTACGAAAGACCAAACCCAATGAAATACAGCAGATTGTCAGATAATGCTACTTGAAAAAACCATAATGCCTTAGTGACAATCAAACATAGATCCATGCAAGTGACCTCATACTGTAAGCCTTTATTCCCATGTGATCCATGCACTCGATGATAAACAAAACCAACAAGTGAAAAGACTTCATACCATGAGACTAAAAACCATAAAACCGAGAAACAACAGACCCAACTTTTATTCCAATAGTTATTCAAACTTAAAACTGAACTGATAATTATAATAATATGAAAAACCTTGACAATAATAAAACCCAGAACCCTTATGCTGACTATGATAATACTCATAGAGCTTAATAAAAAACCGAGACCACTAATACCACGAGCCAACCCCTGCTCTCTCCATCTCCTTCTTATACTCAGATCCATAAAATTATGGTTTAGGAGGTCCCAGCTTCGGGTTTGAGGGGGCCCTTGTTCTCCATCTGCTTACCAGATTCACCATGACGCATTCCAGTTTTACCTACAGCTCTTTTGCGTGGGGAAACCAGAGCCTTGGCAAGTCTCATTTTTGTACTAGCTGCAGTGCTTATCGTCGGCTTGAACAACCTTTTGCGAGATCCATTTTTCTTTCCCATGTCCCCATCAGCCATATCCTTTTCAGCCTCAACATTAGTCACTTCTTCAACCTCACGGTTCTCCTCTCCACTTGCCTCCTCTAACTCTCTCAAAGCTTCGGCCATCTCCCCTTCAGAGCATTCCACAAGATCAGCCGCGTCCATGTCAACACCGTGCTCTAGAAAAACCGCCCTTATCTCATCCATATCCATGATCGTATCCGTATCCGCACCATCATCAACCTCAGTTACATTGCCTATCAAACTCTTCACCACTTGTAACCCACTCTCTGTGTCCATTGGATCCGAAATGAAAGCTGCTCCTGTAGCTTGAGTCTTAGCAAGCTCCTCCTGAAACTCAAGGGAAGGTACATCCTGTTGAACTATCTCATCTGATTGATTACCTTTGCCCACTTTAGCTTCCGAACGTTGTAGCTCCCCCTCCTCCCGTTCTTCCACATGAGATCCTCTCATCACTTGTTGGTCTTCTACTTGTCCAGTTACTTGTCCAGGTATGCCCCTCCCTCTTTCTTCCTGAGTGACTACTCTTACTTCATCCCTACGCGGCATTCTCTGCCTAGACCCTCTCCATCTCCTTTGTAATTTCCCCGGTTATTAAGCGAGTTCTTGTTCCCTTTCTCAGCTACACGCCTCCATTTATGATCATTCTCCTCCACCATCTTCCCTTTACCCTTACCATAATACTCTCTCCCATCTCTTTCCTTCTGCTGATTTCCGGTACTCCCGTTTATGACAACGCCCTTATAACTCCTGGCTATCTCCTCGTGCTTGCCACCTTCAAACCACCCGCTCTTACCATCTCTCTTCTCCCTCTTCCTCTCCGGACTCTGCTTCACCTCTGGTTTAGCAAGAGGAAACCTCTCATCCTTATGGCACAAACTAGCACAGATTGAGCAAAATCCAAACAGCTTCTCGTACCGTAGAGTGATCGCCGCTTCCTCCCCATCATAAAACTCTCCTCCGTTGAAGTCCACAGTGGTCTCCAAACAGAGTTGTTGAAAACCATCCACTACCACTTGGACTCTTGAGAGCTCAAGATCCACCGAGATTAATCTCCCAATTGCGCCACCAATGCTCTCGAAAGTGGGAAGCGTCTTGAACTCCATTGGAACACCTCGCACCCGAACCCAAAATGGAATCTCTGACGGGAACAATGGTGACTTCCTAGGTTGCCACCTTGCAAGAGCCAGCATCCAATAGTCAAAATGATATGGTTGCAGCTTCAGCACGGCTTCAATCTCTTCCTCCGTCTGAAAATCGAACTGGAACTTCCCGTGACCCAAATCTGTGCCCACCACACGGTCCTCCAACTTCCAAATCTTTGGGATGTTCTGTAACATCGCGTGCATCTCTTGCTCAGCTGGATTCATGCATCTCCCAATCAAGGTCTTTGCGTACGTCTTAATGAGAGCCGAATTATCAAAATGTGGAACCGATATCTTCAATCTTTTCCGAGTGCTCTCTCCCTCCTTCATGGCTCCACCAGTTTCCAATAGCTGTCCCTGTGTCATGATGACCCACACAACACCAAAATCTAGTTTTTTATCAAAAAGAAAAGCTAGAAAACTTGAGAGTGTGATGTAGTAAACACCACCCCCACCACGCTTTTTATATGGTCTCTGCATTCCTATTCCCTCTACCAAAATCATTCCATCATTATGACCAAATCTGTAAATAGTAAAAACATGATCATCTCCCTGAATCCAAATAATCCTCAGTATCTTCACCTCACACTTAACCCGTATCAAATCAAATCCGTAAAGATTGGTTGCAATCCTCGCATAAAAGAATAGTACTCCTTTAGTTATGCAATCCAAAATCATTCCATCATTATTACCATTTTATGTTGTATGTTTACATATTATTTATTATTTTCGAAATTATATATAATGTTTTTTTTTTACAAATAGTAATGTTACATTATGGAGATAAGCCGTCTTTTTTTTAGTGAAAAATGGTAATCTTACATATGTTTAATGTAGTTTTTTTCATTTTTTATGTTGTATGTTTACATATTATTTATAATTTTTGAAAATTAGTAATATTAAAATGTAAAACTATATTTTATGCCACATGTCATCTTTCGGAAGAAGTTTTTTTTGCTGATGTGGATACTCTATAGAGCCTCAAAAGGACCCTTTTATTAGTAAGGATTATTTTCGAAATTATATATAATGTTTTTTCTATAAAATAGTAATGTTACATTATGGAGATAAGCCGTTTTTTTTTAGTGAAAAATGGTAATCTTACATATGTTTAATGTAGTTTTTTCATTTTTTATGTTGTATGTTTACATATTATTTTTTTAAAATAAAAATGTAAAATGGTAATCTTACATATGTTTAATGTAGTATTTCCATTTTTTATGTTGTATGTTTACATATATTTATTATTTTCGAAATTATATATAATGTTTTTTTGTTTTTTTTATAAAACGGTAATGTTACATTATGGAGATAAGCCATCTTTTTTAAGTGAAAAATGGTAATCTTACATATGTTTAATGTAGTTTTTCCATTTTTTATGTTGTATGTTTACATATTATTTATAATTTTCGAAAATTAGTAATATTAAAATGTAAAACTATATTTTATGTCATGTGTCATCTTTCGGGAGAAGTTTTTTTGCTGATGTGGACGCTCTATGGAGCCTCAAAAGGTCCATTTTATTAGTATAGATAGATTTTTGGTAATGTTTTCCTAATTTTTTACATAATTTTGCCAAAATTTTATTTCTCTCTCTAAATAGTAATACAAAACATACAATCAACGAAACAAAAATCCATCTTAGAATTCTTTTCAGTCATAACATAACTTATTCACTATATTATTTGACTTAAATTCAAAATATTTTTAATCAAAATTTTCACATGATCCGTTAAATATAATCCTTCCAATTTTAAAAGCCTAATTATTTATAAAGCATATATGGACATTATAAGAGATTAGTAATTATTATAGATACACCTATATTTCTATATGAATATGAAATCATTATATCGATTGCTATAAATTGTTTTATATTCATTATTTTATGCAGTGTTTAAACATTATTACACTTTCGATATTTTTGAAAATTAGCTACCATTAATTATTATTTTTAATATCATTTGGGTTATTTGGCAAGTGATATTAATTAGTTTTAGACTTGTCTTTTATTTTAGATATAATTAAAATAATAAAAAGTTAAGAAACTTCCATTCATTATATTAAGTAGTTTATAAATATAAAAAAGAATTAATCAAGCGTTAATATTTTTTATATAATTTTAACAATTAGTTACCATAAATAAGTATTTGTAATATAATTTAGATTTTTGGCAAGTGATAGTAATTGGATCTAGATTTTTTTTATTTTAAATCTAAAATATATAAATAAAATTAAAAATAATCGACCAAGCAAATTATAAAAAACATTCTTAAGACTGTACAAATGATCGACATGTAAGCAAAATTCACTTAAGTGGCTTCTGTTTTAATATATAGGAGAATTTTTATTTTTTATAAATGTCTTATGAACTCATATAATAATTTAAAATTACGATCAAATAATTTTGTAAGCCATGATAGTTAATTTTATAAATGCTTTATTTTTTTTATAAATGACTTATAAGTACATATATGGACATTATAAGACATTATAATTATTATAATTATTTTTATATAAATATAATGTTTATATAAGAATATGAAATCATTATATTGATTTCTAGAAATTGTGTTCAATTAATTATATTATGTGGTATATAAATATAAAAAGAATTAATCAAATATTATTACACTTTATATAATTTTGACAGTTAGTTACCATAAATTATTATTTGTAATATTCTTTAGAATATTTGATAAGTTATAATAATTGGTTCTAGACTTACCTTTTATTTTATATCTAATTAAAATAATTAAAAATTAAATATATTTTAACCAATCAAATTATAATAATTTTATTAAACTCTCTCTATGATTGACACCTAGGCAAAAGTCATTTAAGTGACTTCTCATTTAATATATAGGATAATTTAGATATTCGGCAAGTGATATTAATTGGATCTAGATTTTTATATTTTAAATCTAAAACAAAATTAAAAATTATCGACCAAGCAAATTATAAAAAAAATTCTTAAGACTGCACAAATGATCGACATGTAAGCAAAATTCACTTAAGTGGCTTCTATTTTAATATATAGGAGAAATTTTATTTTTTATAAATGTTTTATAAACTCATGTAATAATTTAAATTAAGATAAAATAATTTTGTAAGCCATGATAGATAATTTTATAAATGCTTTATTTTTTTTATAAATGACTTATAAGACATTAATAATTATTATAATTCTTTTTATATAAATATAATGATTTATATAACAATATGAAATCGTTATATTGATTTATAGAAATTGTGTTCAATTAATTATATTATGTAGTATATAAATATAAAAAGAATTAATCAAATATTATTACACTTTCTATAATTTTGACAGTTAGTTACCATAAATTATTATTTGTAATATCATTTAGACTATTTGGTAAGTTATATTAATTGGTTCTTGACTTACCTTTTATTTTAGATCTAATTAAAATAATTAAAAATATACTTCAACCAATCAAATTATAACAATTTTCTTAAACTCTCTCTATGATTGACACCTAGGCAAAAACAACTTAAGTGACTTCTCATTTAATATATAGGAGGATTATGTAAAAGTAAATTATTTTAAAAATGGTTTTTTGTATAAAAGTTACACTGAGTGCTCAAACTAAGCACAAAGAAGCATTCCACAAAGATAGGTAGGAAATTAATCAAGAATTTCGATTTTTCAGAAGAAATAGCTGTTTGAGACAAATATAAAACTATGAGAGACTGATTGAAATATGTCATATAAATGAATAAACATATATAAAGAGTATCGAATCAAGGAGGAAGAAACACGAGAACGCCCACAGACATGAGTAAACCTTATGACCGATACAATGAGATTTTATCAAAGTTGTCATGCAGATGATAGGGTTCTCAGCAACCTGGATCGATTAGATAATGCGATGAATAACATCTGTGAATTATCATGTTCTTCTAAATGGTCAACACAGATGTATTATTGTCCTTAAAAGAGAATTGTGTCAAGGAGATCATTGTTCTCCTTTAATATTTATTCTATACACAGAACCAAGAGTTAGAATTTTTAATCATGCGAAAAATCAAGGAAAGATAACGGAAATGAGTATCTCATGCGCTAGCCCCAGTGTAGCACCTTCTTCTGCTGAGGATAATCTTTTTTTTTCTGTACGGGAAACAATGAAAGTTGTTAGGACATATGAAAAAGCTTTGGGAAAATGTATTAACTTTGACAAGTCATCTCTACTCTCTGGTAAGAGAATGCCTAAAAATGTAAAGCAATCAATCAAATCTTTTTGGGAATTAATAACAAAGGTGAAATGGGGTCCTACTTGAAAATTCAATAGGATATCAATCAATCAAAATGTAAATTGGCATTCTCCTATCCACATTAGGGTCGTCGGCACAGACCATGGGACAAGGGAACGAACATTCGGTAGAAGGACATCAAGACATGTGTTGCATGGTCTGAAGTAAAGAGATAAGTCCAGGAAAATAGATAATTAGCCAAGGAAATAAAGAGAAATGGGGAAATTAAGATGGAACGAGTTAGGGAAGGAATGAAGATAGCTTGACCTAGTGGAAGGAGCTTAGGTCTAAGCTCATCTAGGCCGTATACGAGGCTTTGGCCTCATACGGCTCGAGAAAAAAATGCAATGAGTATAAGTTAACTCTCTTAATAAAATTCAAACATTAAATTAATTAGCCAGTATTGAAACCCTAACTATTTTTTTCATAAAAAGCGTTCGTAACATTCGTACTCTCGTAACTCAAGTTAAATAACTCTCAAATATCGCAACAGAGACTCCTTAAGTACTCTTTTTATTGAGTAGTCTCTAACCTTTTTTTGTTTGTCTCATTTTTTCGAATCAATTTTGATTCTTCATTCTGATCTAGTTGTTCAAACAATTGAAAAAGGGATTTCCTTGTTTCAGGATTCTTTATCCTTACTTTGAATCTTTGGGTTTAGACATTACTTCGGTGATCTTGATCGTTTTATTAAAAAAGGGCAGCAATAAGCCCCTTATTTTGTTTAAGATTTCTTTTCTTTCTATCAAAGAATCATACAAACGCTTGATTCACGCATGATAGAACTAGCACTATGGGCTCAGCTAGCTAGACCATATTCCAGGAACCTCAACTTAGATGAAAGGAGTATTAGGTAGTTAAGGCAGTTGGCTGGACAGGGACGGTTAATGGACTGGTGGTCGATCAGGAACTTTTGGGCGACAAGTCTTGGTACAAGTGTGCTGAGTGGTTGGACAGTTTATGGCCAAACAGAAGGGAATGGACAGATGTCCATTCGGATGGCCAAATTGCACCTTGCCACTTAGTAGAGTGGTTGGCCGGTTTTCTCTATAGATACAAGGCACACATAAATGAATATACGGAAAACACCCAAAGCACACATAAGCAGAGGCAAATGGAAAAGAAAATACTTGGTCGAAAGGAAGAAAAATCTAGTCGGACATTCAAGAAATCATAAGAACCGACTACGGTTACATGAAGATCAGTTTGTTAAAGAGGTCAAGCATGGATCCTGACAAAAATAAAGAGAAGAATGTGGGCACTACTGAGCGCACATCTAACTGATATACCACGGTTTTACCACTTTTAGACCATGGTATAAGTTCTTTTTAACGTCTCTTCTATATCTTATTTTTGTATACAGTTTTTATGAAATCATTTTTATTTATTTGAAAATAATTGACCAACCAAAAACATATATGAATATAAATATAGATCTGACCAACCAGATTTTGTTAATCATTCATTTCTAAACTGAAGCGCCTTATCTAACAGTTTTTTATCCTAAACAACAAATAAACGTTCGAATAATATATTTTTTGTCGGATCCGTACGATCATGCATATTATTTAGAGTTTTTCTTAGATTCACCCATAGAGTGAATCTGTAGGTCCACCAAACAATAGTTTGCCACTTCATATTAAGTTTTTTTTTACGAAACAAAATAATAAGAATTTTCCAAGTCATATTATTTAAAAAAAATAAAAGTAAATAAAAATAGTAGTAGCTGCTAAAATATTTTTTTTTAACACTGTTAATGGAGTCAGCAAAACACTAAACCCAAAATCCTAAAGCCTTGGGTAAATCCTAAACCCTTCGGTAAATCTTAAACCATAAATCATAAACACTAAACACTAAATTCTAAACATTAAACCCTAAATGCGGTAAAAAAAACTCTAAACCCTAAACTTTTAGGGTTTAGGATTTACCAAAGGGTTAAGAGTTTTACCCAAGGGTTTGGGGTTTAGTGTTTAAGGTTTAGTGTTTAGGATTTAGAGTTTAGTGTTTTGTAGACGGCGCTAACAATGATGTTAAAAAACTCTTTTTTGTGGCAGTTACTACTATTTTTTATTTATTTTTATCATTTTATTTTAAAAATACTATATGGCTTGGAAAATTATTAATATTTTGTTTTTTAACTAAATATGAGGTACCAAACTATTATTGGTTGGTGAACCTACAGGTACACCCTACGGGGTGAACCTACAGATACACCCTACGGGGTGAATCTAAGAAAAACTCGATTACATATTATTCCAATCCTATAAAAAATTTTAAATGGACTTTTAAGCCTGGAAATATCTTTTGATAAAATATAATTTCAAAAATATTTTTTTTTTACTTTTTTACTTTATTGTATTTGAATATATTTTTTGATCAAATATTAAATCGTATAAGATATTATTTGATTTAATTTTTAGTTATTTCAAATCTTTACTTTATAAATTTTATTAAAACCTCTATAATTTATTTGAATAATGGTATAAATATTTTGACAAAATTTTAATAGTAAAATTTAGTTGATGTCAATTTATTGCATTGTATTTATATGTAGTATTTAATTTAATATGGAAGGTTATTTATATTTAAATGAATGTAACTTTTAATGAAAATGTAAATATATATATTAGTATAATTGATTTAATACTGATTAAAATAATTTGTAGTATTTAAATATGGAAAAATAAGTTATAATTATTTTTCTTTTTTTCAGAAATTAGTTGAATGTTTTAGTAAATTATTTGATTTATCAAATAATTTGAAAAAGTTGAAAAAATAAAAATCTAATGTTTTATATTGTTTGGATACAAGATTAATTATTTTGTTTTGGAAATATAGAAAGTAATATAATATTGTTTCCATAATCTATACTATTATTTGGGAAGTGATTTTTATCAATGGAACTCTCACTTCAAAATTTAGATTGTCTAATATTGTTGTTACCCTTAATGAATTTTATATATAATTTATTATATATAAAAATTATTTTATATTATTAGATTTCGATTTTTTGAAAATAAGATAATTCTTATATACATTGTGTTTTTATCTTGAAATTCTATTTTTCTGTTAGAAAACTTAAAACTTAAGATATAAAACAACTTATAGTTATATAAACTATAAAAAATTTGTATAAAGATATTTCCAAAAAAAAATTCTAATATGTGAGTGCTTTAAAAATTTCAACACAATAATAAGGATATACATTTTAATAAAAAAACGTTGTCATATATAAATAATCTGATGTTTGATTTAAAATTTTCGAAAAATAAATAATAACTTATCATGCTGGTTTTTTATTTAATATTACATAATATAATAAATATTCGTAAGAATACTATGTCCACATGTGCGAGTAAAACATCTAAATACTTTATAAAAGAGAGGTATTTTAATTTAAAATCTTACAAAAAAATTAGTTAAAAAAATGTTTGTGTTTTAATCGATTAAAAGTAAATAGAATATACACCTATTCATTCCATTAAGGTGCAACTGGATTATCAATATTTATAATAAAAATAATATGAAAACGTATTCTATCAATTCCTAAAAATAAATCAGCATTTGTCTTCAATAGAATGAAATGAATGGAATGGATCTATTCCATTTTTTATCTGCTTTCCATTCATATTATTCATTAATTTTTATTCCATCAATTCTTAAACATGTAAACCAGTTACAACTTACAGCCTAAATATAAGAAAACTAGACGATAACCCGCATGCATACGTGAAGTGAGTTTTTATAATAATGTTTGTTTATTAAATGGTTTTAACATTTTGTAACACTGCAATCTTTAGCGATTATAAAATGACCAATACAAACGTTGGTCTCTTAAATATATCATCGTTGTTGAAGAGTGAACGTATTACATCTTATTTTAATTACATTTAAGATTTCATACCCACAAAAAAAAAATTAAGTTTTGCGGCTGACACAAATCACCAAAACCAAATAGGCAACATCGATTGTATAATGACGGAAGAAGATTAGGTTTTCTTCTTCCAATTTGTTTACTATTGACTTTCCATAAGTGATTTTATTTTCTACCTCTATAAAATTGTACTTTCGTTCTTGTCTTTGTTTCGCTGATATGAGTTAAGTTTCTTTTTTTTTTAAACTTATTCTATGAATTCAGTGAATTACATAAGTGTCAATTTAAAAAATGGACATATGTAAAAATTACTTTCATTCCAGATACATATCTAAAAATCAAAATTTTGAAAAACAAATCACCGGCAAACTCTGTTCAAATCTAATATATCAAGCTATTATAGAATATACGTGCAGACTCGAAATATAAACGCATGAAATAATATATATTCACCAGCTCGGTCTAAAAATCATATAATTCTAGAACAACAAAACAAATTACTTACATCACTAGTTCGAGTAATATCTGAATCCGAATGGGTAATATCCGATCCCGAATGGATATCCGAAGATAACCAAACATATGTGTACTTAACCCTATATTTATAGTTTACTTCTTTCATTTTACTCAAAATATTTATATTAATGATGCTTATTGCTCAAAATTAGATATTATACATATAACTATGGACAAAATCATTTGCTACTCACTTAAAATACATATCAAGCTCTTGTTTCTTGCATTAACAAAAGTTGCATCTAAAATTTCAAAACAACAACTAAATTAGTGTCTTTCTATTTTTAAATTTTTATCTCCAAAACTTTTAATAGTTTAATATTTTAAAATTTTGATAACCGGTCAAGTTAAATATATTTTAAATATAAAACTTAAAAAATGAATAAATTATTTATTTTTTCTTCAAAATTTAAATATCAAAACCCGACCCAGAATATCCGAACCCAAACAAAAAATACCCGAATCCGACTCGAAGTGTAGAAATACCCGAACGTGTTCTATACATCTTTACTGAAATATCCTATATGAACCCAAACGTGTATCCGAACGCCCACCCCTACGATATATGACAATTTGTATCTTGCTTGAACAAAAAAAAGGTTAAACCATTGATCACAAAATTTTCAATGTGAGACTTTTACCATTTTTAGTAATTTATAGTCGTTTTTAAAAATTCAAAATATAATATATAAGAAAAAATTTAAATTTTTTATTATATGCTTAATATGATTGTTTAATTTCTTTTAATAGTATAAAATTAAATAAAAAAGAGAGAGGTTAGAAAAATTGTTATATAATATGTATTATTCATAATCATTAATTGTGATATATATGTTAACAATACTAGGAAATTCCGTAGCTTTTATTTAAGGAAAGAAAAAAATATTTTTTTGTATTCTACTAATTAATTTGATAGTTATTAGTTTAATAAAAAGCATCATATATATATATATATATGAACCAACTTATTTATTTATCTTGTAATGCTCCATGATTAGTACATATGGATTGTGGAACCAACTTATATATATGCACCAACTTATTTTTATAACAATTCTAAGAATCATTTTCGTAATGATAGGTGGCTAATGCTCAATGATTAATACATAGTGATTGAAACGGTTTTGTATCAAACGCATAGCGCAACGGAAAAAGAAGCGTTTGGGTGCGGAGGAAGCAAATCAATCCCTAAACCCGAAAAATAACCAAAGGGGGGAACCTGAGAGAGATCATCATTAGATCAAACGAAACGAAGAAGACGAAGAGCAGCAAGCAACAGTAGAAAGAGCAACGAAAGGCGAAGACGAAGATGTTACCCACAACTTCCAGATCTCGCTCTTCTTCTTCTTCTTCATCATCCCGAGCTAACCCAATGTTCCTCCAGTATTTTCGTCGCATCGTCAAGGTTCTCTTTTTAATCGCCATCTCAGATATTGATCCATTTTCATCAACTGATATTGCGAACAATACATAGATTCGTAATTTCTTTTCTCCATTGCAGTGGCAACAAATGGATATTGAATATACTTTCTGGCAAATGCTTAACCTTTGTACATCTCCCAAAGTTGTGTAAGTCTTTTTTTAATTTCCTGAGAGACTCATGCATCTCAAATTTCGCAACTGGAATAGTGACACAGGCTTTTACTACAGAGCTTATTGGAATAGACTTTCAGATTGTCTCACTTCAAATTTCTTATTCTTGTCCATTTTGCATGTGAACGCAACTACGGCATCAGCTATCAACACACTAAGTACCACAAACGTAAGCTTTAGCTTTCATTACCAAGCCTAGTAAAACTTTGCTAATGGCATTGTAAAATATAAGTGAGTTCCTTTTTCTTTCTTTCTCTCAGAAACGAAAAACCAATGGGCACGTGATGACCCTGCTTTTATTGTGATCTGTAGCCTGCTTCTCATTCTTTCAACTTTAGCCTACTGTGCCACGTAAGTATTTTGTAAATCTGCATCTTTTAGAATGTGTGAGTTAAAATTATTTCCTTGGAAAACTACTTTGTTATGTTTTTTGTTATTGCTTTTGACTGTAATCTGTCGTCCCTGCTTCAGGTATGACCATAGTGGCTCTCATGCTGTCGTCGTAGTTATATCAGTTTTCCTTACTCATTTCCTAATCACGGGAGGACTTATAGCTACATGCTGTTGGTAAGTACATTTCTTAAATGTTGCATCCATGTGTCTGTGGTAATTGCTTGCTAATTTGATCATATTTATAGTGCAAGACAAACACTTAAAATTTAATACTAAATCTCCTCTTACGAACGTTGCCAGCCTAGTGAAAATCGCTCTTGCAAGAGTCTTAATCCTTCTGTATGGTTTCCTTGTAATACCATTGCAGTTTGATTGGTTTCTTATGTCAAATCTACAACGTCTCTCTGACTTGAGGTATGGATTATCAGGTTTCTGACGAACTCTTACCTGCGTGAGGAGGCTCCAAACAGTCATGTGGTGGAACAACGCGTTGAATGGTAAGTTTATTGACTGACTGGTCTCTTGTCCTAGTTATTATTATCATTATTATTATTTTGATTTTTTTTTTCTCTCTCTAAGACAGAGTCCAGTATCCATATTCCATATCAGTGTTTCTTTCTGTCCATGTGTGAGCTTGTCAGTGACTTTGCTTCTATGTAAACTTCTGTAGGCTGTATACATTTGATGTTCACTGCAACTCCTTCTTTCCAATGTTTGTGCTACTCTACGGTAATTCCATCTTCAAACACATCACTCAGTTCTCAAAGAAGAATCTCCGCAAAAAGAGATTGTATCTATGACTTATACTTTCTTCTTGTGTCGCTGCAGTCGTACATTATTTTCTATCACCACTCCTGATAACTCACGGGTTCATCCCTCTACTGCTATCGAATTTGCTTTTCATGGTCGGGGCTTCGTATTACCATTATCTTAACTTCCTAGGATATGACGGTAAGTCTCATAAATTTTAATGTTTCCTTCCACAAATAATCTGCTGCATAACTTTTGACATTGCTTCCTGTGAATGAATCCAATACAGTGCTTCCATTTTTGGAACGAACAACATTCTTCCTCTACCCAATCGGGATCGTGATTGTCCTGTCTCCTATCTGTAAGCTTAGATCATAAATTAGTTTCGCAGTTTCCTCTTTTAGAAAAAATGGTAGAACATCATCTTAAGTTTGTTTTTATAATATTTTCAGTGATCTTAAGTGGATTCAACCCGTCCAATTATTTCATGAACATGTACTTCAGCCAAAGGTTATGAGAAAGCAAGCCACATCAGTTGAATCCTAAGGGCTCTGCACTGCACATACGTTATCAAGCAAGGAAGAAGAAGAGAGTATGATTCCTTTTTTTCTTTTTTACCCGTAACAGATCATCGTAGTGTTCAGTTTCTGGTACCACTTCAAAGGCTACGTAATAGAACCGGTTAACATTTTTTTTCTAAACCTGACCCCATTTAGCAAGACTTCTGTTAAATGTAGTGTATTTAGGGGTAACTTCCTATTGTCTTTTTTTTTTCCTTCAAATTCATGGTATTTTTTATGTGTTATACGTGTTGAGATGGATCTTTGGTTTCGTTAAAGTCTTGGGCACCCATTATTCTATTAATAGAAGGATCAATCGTAGCTTCTCTTGCCCAGTTATGTTTTCCAAGATTCCCACTTACGTAGTGACACAATTAAAAACTCAACAAGCTCCTCAGAGCCATCTTCCCTAATTACCTTTAGTGAAAACCTTTAGGTCGTGTACATAGCATAGCAATAATGAACCTGTAATTTAGCCTCAAGTAAAGAAGTTGGAATGAATTATAATGTGCTTGGCCTGCTCCTATAAACCCTCCGCATAGTCTCAATTTAGGGTTGAGCAAAATATGTGTAAATTTTGATTGTTTTGATTCAAACAAAAAAAATTGAATATGTGAGATTCTATGAAACAAAGCAAATAATAATATGAAGCATGCATAAAGAATGAAACAAATCATAAATACTAATATTTTTATGGACATATATAAACATATATTTAATTAGTTATATATTATATTTTCTGTAATTGTACAATGTTTTAGTTATTAGTTATAAAAGGTAACTTTTATTTTTATAATAAAATATTACTAATTAGTAGTATTTTTGAATTAATATTTATTTAAAAAAATATATTTTATTTTGTATGGATCGAAACGAATATCCAGTCAATAATATAAAAAAAAATTTTGAATATCCAAACACCGTATATTCGGGTAGCTACAGATCTGATCGAATCAGATAACTAGATTTTCGGACGAAACGGATCGACTTCAAACATGCCAAAGATAGTAGGCTACAACGATAGTAGTAGGGATGTTAAAACGGGTAAGGTGCCTGTGGGCTTTGACAGGCAGAGTTTAAACGGGTAGAGTCCGTACAAGTTTATTTATATGTAAAGACTTATCGGGTTCAACAAGGTCCTTTAAGGCCCAGTTATTTATTTTATCCTTCATAATATATGAAATGATGCCGTTTTTATTAGGTTTTCTACATCAAAGGCTCAAACTCATCATCGTAGATGAAATCTGGAAAAAACTATATGAATCGAACTTGAGAAATCGAGAAAAGGGTCCTTTGGATTTTCTTCACTAAGCTAACTGCTTGTTTTGACATTTTTCATCTTCTTCAAGAGTAATCTCTAAAACAGTTCTTCTTTTGATTTTGATTCTGGGTTGCAGGAGGTTTGGTTGTAAACTTCTTATCATCGTCCTCCTCTCTCTCGTTCACTACCACTTAATCTCAGTCCCGAAACTCTATCTTCGCTTCAATTGTAAGCACCATAAACTCATCCGTGTGTTTGTCTTTTTTTTTTCTTCTCCACAGAATTGAAGTGTGGTTGTTTTGTTGATGCTTCTTTTTTTTTATTGAGATTCGTTGATTGAGTGGATTATTACCCATCTCGTTCTTCAGATTCAGTTTCTTCAGATTTTGATACAAAGTTTGTTCTTCAGGTACAGGCCAAGAACGTGGTACTTCTTCTACTCAAGACAATATTTTCAGATAACAAGAAGATAGAGAAAGGATCGTTGATCTATACTATTAAAGCAAAATCTTTGTAGAATTCTGCCTTTGAGTTTTCAAGTTATTTACAACTTTATGTCATTATCTTTTTTTCCTTTTCTTAAATAGGATTTTGGATCCCATTAATTTGACCAGTGTCATTCCGAATTTTTCGAACAATTAAAAAAATAATCCGGCCAAGCATTTATTTAACCAATCATATGCAGCAACAATTACTAACATTCCATTTCTTATTTTCGAAGAATTAAATGCCACTTTACAATTACTTCATGTCTACACGATTCTTCTATATATATATATGGTAACTAAATTTCCAATATTATTAATTCTGTTTCCATAATACTATATATAGGCATATACTATTGAGATTTAAAAAGTGAAGTACTCAGTGGACATAGCAAGTTGCAATTACCTGTTTGTTTTTAAAGAGAAAAGAGATTTTGTGGAAGTAAAATATTTTCAAGTTGATATTGTTGGTAGACAATAAAGTCATAAAAATTATTATACAATAAATTTTATTGTAAATAAACTGTATCATGTCTAACATATAAGAATATTTTTCAAACATAAACAATCATCACAATTGTAAATAGATAAGATCATTTTATATAGAAACACAATTTCATCATTAAAAATATTTTTTAAATTTAAAAATTAAATAAATTATAGTTTTATCATTAAAAATATTATAAAATTTGAAAATAAAATAAATTCTAATTTCATCATTAAAAATATTTTTAAAATTTAAAAATTAAATAAATCATACGCTTTTTAAGCGCGGATCAAATCCTAGTTTGAGATTATAAAAGGAGGATGAAGTTGGTTTCTATCTTATTTTCTATGGTTTGCAGTTTCTTTATGAAGTAAAATTTATGTATTTTCTGTTATAAAATAACTTATAATTTTAAAGTATCGAAAAATTTAAATAAGGATGAAATTTTATACCCGCAAAATGAAATATACTGATAAGAGATAAATATGCGAGAGAGAGAGAATACTTTTAAAGAGGGAGAAGAGATGTTGAGGTGCAAGTTACAATCATTGAACTTCGTTCATTTATATAGAAGTAAAAAAGTAGGATTTACTGTGCGTGCATAATGACGCGGGATCCACATAATATACATACACACGAAAACATCAAATTTTGGTGCGTGTATTCTTGACATTCATTCTTCACGTTTATAACACTCCCCCTTGGAGACCGGTGTCACTATCATCTCTTGCTTAACGTCTTTGTTGCCTCGTTAAAAACCATTCTAGAAAAACCCAATGGAAAAAACTATAGTAAGGTAAAAAAAGTACAACTACGTAAGCTCCCCCTCGAATGAGCAGTCATAGATCCTTCCGATGACACATTCCAATGTTATGGAAATGTTTTCTGAATACCGAAGTCGGAAGTGATTTTGTGAAGAGGTCGGCTGCATTGTCGCATGATCTGACATATCTTACTTCAATCTCTTTCTTCTTCACGAGCTCTTGAGTGTATGAGAAGAACTTCGGATGAATATGCTTCGTTCTATCGCTTTTGATATATCCTTCCTTTATTTGAGCAACACATGCCGCATTATCTTAGCCATACGCATTCTCTACTTGCTTCATGGAGTGCAATGATTTCGGCATGATTTGAAGAAGTAGCCACGATCGGAGGCACGAGCGTTTGTTTCTGAGAAGGCCAAGATATAGCAGTGCCTCCGATCGTGAAAATGTATCTTGTTTGCGATTGGCCTTTGTATGGATCTGAAAGATATCATGCATTTGCAAAACCAACCATTTGACCTTTTGAATCCTTAGGGTAAAACAAGCCCTAATCAATGGTCCCTTGAAGATAACCAAAAATATGTTTAATTCCACTCCAATGTCTTCGTGTGGGAGATGAGCTGAATCTTTCCAAAAGATTAACAACAAATGATATATCAGACTGTGTACAATTTGCAAGGTACATCAGCGCTCCAATTGTACTTAGATTTTGTATTTTCGGACCAAGTATCTTTTAATTTTTCTCAGGTGGTCGAAATGGATCACTTTCAATATTAAGTGATCTAACGACCATCGGATGCTAAGAGGAGTAGATTTATCCATGTTAAACCATTTCAATACTCTTTTAGTGTATGTGGGTTGATGCACAAACATACCATTTTGAGAATGCTCTATTTGTAGGCCAAGACAATATTGTGTACGTCCGAGATCTTTCATCTCAGATTCTCTTTTAAGATAGTCTGATGCCATTTTTATTTTCTTTTGAGTTTCGATAATATTAAGATCATCAACATATACCGCGATTATCACGAATCCGGATGTTTTTTTCTTGATGAAAACACATGGGCATATAGGATTATTCACATATCCTTCTTTTGTTAAATACTCACTGAGACGATTATATCACATACGTCCAGATTGCTTTAACCCATATAATGATCTTTGCAATTTTATTGTACATAACTCTTTAGGTTTGGAACTTAATGCTTCTGGCATTTTATATCCATCGGAAACTTTCATGTAGATATCAGTATCAAATGATCCATATAGATATGTTGTAACAACATCCATGAGACGCATCTCAAGATTTTTATCAGCTGCTAGACTCATCAGAAATCTAAATGTGATTGCATCCATAACAGGAGAATACGTTTCCTTATAATCAATTCCAGGTCTTTGAGAAAAACCCGGGCCACAAGGCGATCTTTGTATCTTGTAACCTCATTTTTCTCATTTCGCTTTATGACAAAAACCCATTTGTATCCAACTGGTCTCACATCTGTAGGTGTGAGTGTAATAGATCCAAATATCTCTCGCTTATTAAGCGAATTGAGTGCGGTTTATATTGCATGATTCCATTTTTTCCAATCATGTCTATTTTGACATTCATAAACAAATTTTCGTTCTGGATCATCGATTTCTTCATTTATTTCACTTGACACAATATATGAGAAATCATCATCAACATCATCCATTTAATTTCTTTTCCATATCTTCTTATTATGGATGTAATTGATATAAATTTCATGATTACTTTTTGTCTCATGATGCTCAACTTTCTTAGTATCCTCATTATTTGTTTCTTCCAAAATAATTTCTGCTACTTTGGTTGTGTCATTTATCTCGACATCCTTTTGTTTTCTAGGATTTTCATTCTTAGAACCAGAAAGTCTACCACGCTTCAAGCGTGTTTTAGACTCACGTGTATTTCCTTCCTCGTTTGATATTTTGATACAAGCAGGAGCATTTGCAGCTGGTATATGAGATTTGGTTACCGTCTTAGTATCCGGAAATGCATTAGGTAGTTGATTAGCTATACTCTGTAAATGCATCATTCGTCGAACTTCTAGTTTTGATTCTTTAGTAGAAAGATCAAGATGTAACAATGATGGTACACTCCCTTTGATATCCATTTTTACATTTTTGTTTTCTCCTCTAGAACTGGGAATACTTTCTCATCAAAATGACAATATGCGAACCGTGCCGTAAAGAAATTACCAGTCTGTTGTTTTAGGTATCATATAATTGATAGAGAATCACAACCAACATATATTCCTAATCTTCTTTGTGGTCCATCTTTGTACGTTGTTGTCGTGCTTCAAGTACATATACTGCACAACCAAAGATTCTTAAATGGAAAATGTTTGGTTCTCGATCAAATGCTAACTGTATTAGGAAATACTTATGGTATGCACTTGGTTTGATCTGAATGAGTGCTTCTGCATGAAAAATAACATGTCCCCATACAGAGGTTTGAAGTTTTGATCTCCTGATCAATGGTCTTGCAATTAATTACAGACTCTTAATTAAAGATTTAGCCAAACCATTTTGAGTATGAACATGAGCAACAAAATGTGCTACTTCAATTCCCATTACCATACAATAATCATTGGATGCTTGGGATGTGAATTCACCAGCATTGTCTAATCTAACTCTTTTAATAGTATAATCAGGGAACTGTTCTCACATGATTATCTGAGCTAGAAATCTCGCAAATGCCACATTTCGAGATGATAATAGACAAATGTGTGACCATCTACTAGATGCGTTAATTAATACCATAAAATAGTGGAATGGTCCATAAGGTGGATGTATTGGTCCACATATATTTCCTTGAATTCTTTCAAGGAACTTTGGTGATTTTTTATCGATTTTGGTTGGCAATGGCCTTACAATCAATTTTTCAAGAGAACATGCAACACATGTCATTTTATTCCCTTGAGAAATCTCCTGGATTTTCAGTGAATGACCACGTGAGCTTTTTATGATTTTACGCATCATTGTGGTACCTGGGTGTCCAAGGCGATCATGCCATAATGTGAATTCTTCTGGATTTTGTTTCATTACATAATTTAATTCAATTTCATCGATATAAGTATGACGCAATCTCGAAAGATGTTCTGGGAACTTTTCCAATATGTGCTTTTTGCCACATTTACCAGAAGTTAAATATATGTACTTCTTTCCATTCTCAGTTGCAGACTGAGTATTATATCTATGAAGATATATGTCTTTACAACTCAACAAATTCCTTTTAGAATTCGGAGAATATGGAGCATTGTTTATGGAAAAATTTGTTCCATTTGGCAACGAAAGTTTGCTTTACCAGTTTCTTCAATCACGTCTGCAGGACCTGATATTGTATTGACGACAATTCTTGTCGGTTTTATATCAGAGAATATATTTTTGTCTCAGAATAGTGTGCGTTGTTCCACTATCTGGTATACATATTTTTCGAATCCGTTTTTTGGATTTTGCTTCATTAGCATTATGATCCATTTCTGAAATTGTCTTAAATATTAATAAAAGAAAACATGGAATTCATTCATATAATAATCATATAAAGAAACACACAATAGTTATACATTAAGGTGAAGTTAAGACATCATTATTCGTTTAAAACAGGAAATGTAATAATTATACATGACAATACTGAATACTATTCAGTAGTCTTTTATAAGCATTTCAGTTCTCTTCAGGAGGAACCTAGTCCAGCTCATTTGCGAAATCGGAGGTTTCGAGGTACGACATCCCTTCAAAGTTTATATTGAGATTCACTTCTTTAGCTTTGCCTTCGTGGACTCTTGATATAACTTACAGGGATGTGGAAGAGTATGACATGTACGAGACCAATGTCCTTTACATCCACATTTGTAACAAACAGTCTCACGCTTCTGGGTGGTATCCTCTTGAGTTTCTTTACCCTTAGGAAGTTGTTCAGATCTAACCCATTTGTTATATCTCTTCCACTTGGGATTATAAGTTTTTTCACATTTGTTGTTGAAACAGCGACCACGACCTCGGTTTGTCTGGTTTCTCCTTTCCAAATTTTCTACCGCCGTAGCATTCGCTTCAGGGAATGCCTTGGTTCCCGTAGGTAGGGAATTGTGGTTTTTGATTAGTATCTCATCGTTCTTTTCAGACAACATGAGCGTAACTATCAATTCAGAAAATCTAGTATACCCACATTTTCTGTAAATTCGGGGTAGGACTTTATGCTCTTTGTGGAAAGTGTTGTATGTCTTGTCCAGCATTTCTGCCTCAGAGACGGGACTACCACAATACTTTAGTTGTGCAGATATCCTCAAAACAGCAGAATTGTATTCTACAACTTTTTGAAAATCCTGAAACCTTAGGTTTTTCCACTCTTCAAGAGAGTGAGAGAGATTGATTTATGATATCACTCAAATTACCTTAAGGAAAAATTTATACTCTCTCAAATAAGAGGTCGAGTTGTACACTTAGGGATCGAATTCACAGGGAGCTAGGGCACACAAAAGATCTAATAGTTGTATGATTAAGCTAGGCTAATAGTTTAAATGTAAATGGCAGTGGTGTGCAAGGTAGTTGCTCGATTGATTGATTGAGTTGTTTGATGGATGGATGGTTGCTAGATCTAGGGTTTCTATTCAGGTAATCAAGATTATAATGATATAGAGACTAATTTTTGTATGCAAGATATTAAAGAGCTCCACACTTAAGGACAAACCGATCGGCTCTCGCTTTCTAGATTCGTCTATTGACTAGATCTATTGATCTCAACTATCGTTTGTCGATCAATTAGAAAGTGTCGATCGATGATTCTAGAGGAATATCGACCGATACACCTTTCACGACATCGATCGATTATTCTATTGGAATATCGATCGACACGCTTCTAGCAAGCTTTGCGCCCGGGTTGATAAAGTAGTCACTAGGGTTCCTAGATCAGTTATCATTTGTTTCTAGCAAACTTAGTTCAATGAGGATCTATTCAGAGAAAAGACCAAGCTATCACTTGTGCCTAATGATTCTAAGATCATGGTTCTAGTTCGCGACTCTAGAACACAAGAAGTAAGAAGATACTATTGATGAATATCACAAACTAGCAATTATATATTTTGGGTTAATCCCTCATAACCTATTTGAACCCTAAACCTAACAGGTGGATCTAGTCAAGAATGAAGTTTGTCATAGGAATCATAGATGAACAGATATAAAATTGCAATAGAATAGATATAAAAAACCAAAAAACTTCCAGCAGGACTCTGAAGGAGTTCCTCCTTTCTCTCCTAACCTAGAACTATGAATTAAAGAAAGCGTGTAGCCATCAACAATGGCTTAGAAATACATAAATAGGGTTTCTGGTCGTCCATGGGTATTTTGGTAACTTGGTGTGGCTTATGGGCTTCATTCGGTCATAAAATATGCTTGGCCCATATTATGGCATCACCTTCAATCGATGGCTAGGGTGCACCATCGATTGACAGTCCTTCATCTCCTCGACAGCTTCCTCTCGCGAGGCAGACTGGCCACTCTTCGGTAAAACGGGCATAACTTCTGCTACAGGATGCTGATTGACCTCAGACCAATGACATTGAAAAACTAACTCAAAACTCTATCTTGTGTCAAACTATGGGCTCAATCTAACGGTGGGAAGGTCTCCATCCATAGCTAAAAATCAGATGCATTTGTGCAGCTCTTCACTCAAAAGGCTCTAAAAGACACCAAAATGACCACTTTCCACCAAATCGTCCCTGAACCTGTAAATAATCTAAATATACTCTATACCATAGTAAAACACCTATATACCATGGCTAATAATGAGTAAAATCCATGGTATATCAATTTTCTTCTGGTTATCAAACCTCTCCTTCAATGCTTGCCATAGTTCGGCTGGGTCCTCGACGCTCTGCATAGTTGTGCGTTAGATTCTCATCTAAATACTTCTTCAGGAAGATTATCGCTTTGACTATAAGCTCGGACGGCGATTTGTTACCGGTTTTTATCGTTCAGTTAACTTCTTCATTACGAGATAAGGTTTCACGTTTGTGGCCCATCCAAAATAATTTTGCCAGTTATTTTTAGAGCCGGGAACTAGAGCTTATCGATGTTCTCCATTTATATTTCTAAAACACAAAATAATATATTTTATTAGAATTTCGTAATTTTAAAATGAACCTTTTACGTTAGTAATAATTAGAATTTTGTAATTTTAAAATGAACCATTTACGTTAGTAATACACACAATTACAAGAAAAAAAAAGCGCATAGAAAAGTAAACCGACATTAAGCGTAAATTCTTCAGGAGTAAATTCTCCAATAAAAAGACCGTACATAGAGGCAAAAATTAGAATTGCACATAAAACCAAAAATATGCAAATCATCTTTCTTGCAATGAAAAACTGGAATGGGGCGATTTGAATATATTTGAGAGAAGATGAAATGTTTTGGATGAAGTAAATGAGTGAAGAATGAGTATATTTGTAGATGAAAACACTATTCATACCCGTTTGAGAAAGGTAAAAATTTTGATATTTTTTTTTGTGACCGGTGGGATTAAATCGTATGAACCAAAAATAAATCTGATAATATTGTAATAATAAGTCAACCAAATTCCGTAAATTTCATAATATTTTATATAGGTGGCCAAACATTTATATAATAACCATAATAAAATGAACAAATAAATATCACTCATATTATGGTGATAGAAAAATTATAACATTAAATAAATTATGCGGCGGCACAACCATGCCAATAATTATAATGTATTTAACAATCAAGGTTTATTAATGAGGCGACATACCGCCCACATTAATATAGGTAAATGATAATTAATTAAAACAATTTCTACAAAATAATAAATAGCAATATAGGCGGTATACCGGCCATTATAGTAGGGTATATATGATACATATAAATTTTACTGAATCGCAGAGTGATCATGTTATAAAATAACTTATAATTTTATAGTATCAAGAAATTTAAATAATGGTGAAATTTTATTCCCGCAAAATGAAATAAGACTGATATGAGATAAATATGTGAGAGAGAGAATACTTATAAAGAGAGAGAAGAGATGTTGAGGTGCAAGTTACAATCATCGAACTTCGTTTGTTTATATAGAAGTGAAAAAGTAGGATTTACCGTGTGTGCATAGTGACGCGGGCTCCACATAATATACATACACACAAAAATGTAAATTTTTGTTGCGTGTATTCTTGACATTCATTCTTCACGTTTATAACACTTTCATATTTTCTATGGTTTGTTGTATTTCACTTTCTGAGTTTCAGATATTAAATATGTGTTAGATACACAAATCAGGTTCATTACATGTTATTAAACAGGTGAAATAATCAAAACTGTATGTAAAAAACATAGTTTGTAAGAAAAAAATTAAAACTGCATTTAGAAGAGAAAAAAACCTTTACACCAAAAAAAAAGAAGATAAAAAGCCATAAACGGATCTAAATGGGCAGTACCAAAATAACGGGCTTAAAATTAAATGAGTTTAAACAGACATGTAAATAAACATGCTTAAAGTTACAGAATCTAAACGGACAGGCCTAAATGGACCCAGGTAGCCCGTTTTAACACCCCTAGATAGTAGTCATAATGTTGATCATGATGACAAAATACAAACAAAAACACAACTTGTCACATATTCTATCTTGGTGAATCGTCAATTTTTTGGTGTTCACAAAAACAATATACTGTAGCCTTATCAACATGTGAGTCCAAAGTTATGGCGGGTATCGAAGCAGCAAAGTAAGCGATTTGGCTCCAAGACTAACTTAGCGAAGTCACTGGATTATCATGTGAGAAAGTCATCATTTAGATCGATAATCAATCAGTAACTTCTCTTACTAAGAACTCAGTTTTTATGGTCGAAATATACGCACAAAGTATGACTTGGGAATATGTTATAGAGATAGAACACATTACCCGAAAAGAACAAAAAGCAGACATTCTAACAAATGCTTTTGGTATGACCAAGTTTAATGAAATGAGAGACTTCATTGGGATTCAAGATGTGTTGAAAGATGATTTCATATTTAAGGGAGATAATGTTGACTTAAACTTGAAGATAACTTAAGTCATAAGTCATCATAATCCTTCTGAGTTATGGTTTCTAAAAAGATTACAATTAGATAATATAATTAAAAGTTATCTAAATATAAGTTACCTATTGGGATAAGGAGATGCCATGATGTAGCATATCTTATGAGTTTAAAGATTGTTTAGAGAGAGTTTTAGTTTTGAATTATGATGAAGCATCTCCTTATCTCATTTGAATTATGAGTTTTAGTTTATTCCTTACTCTTGATCTTAATAATCTTTTCTATAATAATGCTGCAGATTGGTCAACGATGAAAACAATAGTCACATTGGGTTTATATCTCATTTATGTATCTCATTTAATGTCATTCACAAGGATTAGTCTATCTAGTTCAATTTTATGGAAGCCAACTGAGTTTGACATATATATATATACACACACGTTATCAACTAGGAGACAGATACCAGATGACATGTGCCCAGCCTTGCAGTTAGTAGTTTCACCAAGTACTGGATTTTTTCCTCGCCCTGAAGAATTGAATCATGTGCTTATACACATCTTCTTTGGCACTTGTACTAAGCACAAAATCAATGTGACCATAATTCTCAAGATATAGCAACTCTGGTCTCGAAGGTAGCTCGGCGAGAGTACGTTCCACATCCTTCACGTCTGCTAAAAGATCACTTCCACCGTACCCCATCCACATTGGTAATGATGCCGGAATGAGGCTAAGTTTGAATTCCGGAGGTTTTGATGTCCCATAAGTCAATATGTTTTTTAGAAAGCCGTAATCATATTGTGCAAAGCTCCCCTTCCGAATCACTTGAATGCATTAGAATCAAAACCAAAAGGGAGTGTCAAGCGTGGATAAGTAAAAGCCAAGGCCATTGAATAAAAACTATGAAAAATGACTCGAGAATCAAATGAGTAGAGATCTCACTTTGGAAAAGATGTCGCAAGTTCTTCACAGATGATGGGTGAGGCTCGTAATCTAAATAGTATTCTATCCTCGAGTCATTGAAACAACAATTCTTCCCTGCCATTCGTTAACATCAGTTCAAAAGCTAGATTAGAAAGGCGCATGAATTCATACACATACATACATTATCAAACACTTTCCACTATTTTACATTTTTTAATCTGTTTTTTCCTCTAACAAACATAGTTATGGAACGAATATTAAAAAAGATATTACAGGAAGAGAAGGGGAAAACCTGTTATGGACGAGAGGAAATCAGTGCAATCCATATGCCCTTCGCATAACGAGTCAACAAGTTTAACTAAAGTCTCACTGAGATCACAGAATACAAGTGTTAGTAAAGAAAAGTCACACTATATACCAACACACACAAAAGCTAGATGAGACACGAGTCACGACCTTCGAAAGTTTATTTGATGCAGGCCAAGAGCAACCACCATCTAGAAAGAGAACCGACCAATGTTGTTAACTCGATTCTCTGGAATCGCTTTCTATAATATTCAAGAGCCAAGAATACCTGATCGAGATGCATAAAAACCATTCTTTCTACAAGTGGAGCTGTGACATGATCCAAATACGATATTGGACAAAGCAACGCGGCTGCTTCAACCATTTCCGCAACACGTGGCTGAGTAAGAGCAGCAAAAGACATGATAGTCCCCTGTCGAAAGAAACTGAAAAAAGTTTAGTTTACTAATCCGCAAGAGGGGACCTGACCGACCCCTTATTCAGTTCAAGAAGAACAATGACCTGAGAATGTCCAACAAGGAAGATTTTGGAGTTTGCAAGTGAATACATATACTGAACCATTTCTGCCAAGTCATACATAGCCAAATCTTGCCAACTCCAATCCCAAAATTCCTGTATGTAGAAAAAGTATAACATCACATTCAAATACTATAGAGAGGAGCAAACACACATTCATATCTTGACATACCTTATCAGTTTCAGAGAAAGTTACATGCCCATAACTATAGCGCGTACCACGAACGTTACCTACCCAAACATCGAACCCATGGTCTGCAAGAATGAAGCCTAATGACTCTTTAGGGGAATCCAAGAACCACACGTCTCCAGCCTGCCACAAAAAGACAAGACATTTAAGCAGTTTTGTCCTTGTTTTAAGTTGAATTTGCGACCAAGCAAGCAAGGATACCATAAATAGACCGTGCTGAAGCAGAACAGGCGGACCATACTGAAGTGTTAGATTCTGAGCAGGAGAAGCCACGCGTTGAAGAGCTAGTATGTACCCATCTTTCGTTTGAATCTAAAAACAAGAATATGAGAGATGTGAATGGTACAATCCAAACAGGAATCTTGATTTGAGACTGGAAAGCGATGAGATTACAGTGTGTTCCGTGCAGGAGTAACCGGCCGGATGAATGAGGTCAGCGCAGAGAGAGTTGACCGGAGATCCAAGGAGGATATGAGATTGTGTCACGGCGGAAGAAATCGTAAAAGCGGTCAACACGGCGACAAGTAACCACTTCATCGTCGCCGGAGACGACGGGCTGTTCTTATCCTAAAACGTAAGATTACAACCTTACCCTCTTCGTTTATAAACGAGAGTGAGACCTTCGTTTCTGTTTGGTTCAACGACTGTGAATCTTATCTTCACTTCGCTTGGATTTCATTTTTATGATAATTTTAGCTTAACTGACAATCTGTGACAAACAAAAAAAAAAAAGCTTAACTGACAATGACAAGAAAATATTATTTTACTAGGATAAGATCCGCGCCTTGCGCGGGATTAAGTTATTATTTTTGTTATATTTTGGAGAATGAAACAATAGTTTGGCTTCATTTAGATTACGGGTGTTCAATCCGGATATCGGGTTGGTTTCGGTTCGGTTTTTTTTGGTATTTGGTTAGTAAAATATAACTACTATTCTAAATCCATATTTACTTTGACTTTAGTCTTTCACATACTTTTGAAAGATTTCAACTAGACGACTAAATTGATCAGCCAATCTTGTTGCTTTAAATCATTAGTGTTTATATATATATATATATATATATATATATATATATTATTTAGTTTGAATATTTATTAAATAAAAATTCATATGCGTTATATCTTATGATCATTTTTAACTTATTATAAAAAAAAAAAAATCTATTGATCACAAAATTTTCAGAGTGGGAATATTCAAATTTCTAATAATATATAGACGTTTTGAAAAATTCAAATATAACATATAAGAAAAAATATAAATGTTTTTATTATATATTTAATGTGATTTTTTAATATCTTTCAATAATATAAAATTAAAAAAAAGAACTAAGATACCAAAATTGTTATCAAATATTTATTATTCATAATAATTAATTTTCATATATACGTTAATCATATTAGGTAATTTCGTAGCTTCTAATTAAGGAAAGTGCAAAAACAATTTTGGTAGATTATTTATCAATTCGATAGTTAGTTTAATAAAAAATATAATATAAGTCAAGATGGACCAACCTATTTTTCTAAGAATAGTATATTTTATATAGTCATTTATTAAATGAGAATTTATAATCATACAGTTCTATGATCATTCATATCATTTTATAACTGAATATTTAAATCATCGATAACAAAATTTTCAATGTGAAATCTTTAATAAGTTTATAATTTATAAATGTTTTTGAAAATTCATTGAAAGTTTTAATATTAAAATATTTATGTAATCTTATGGTATATAGTATAATATATATATATATATATAAATATATATGTTTTATTATTAAATGATATTTTTTACTCATATGGTTTTAAAATAATGTGTATCTTCTTATAATATTAAATAAAAGTTCATATTAATACAATTTTATGATCATTTGTAACTTATTATGACAAAAAAAATAATCTATTGATCACAAAATTTTCTGAGTGGGGATCTTCAAAATTCTAATAATTTATAGACGTTTTGAAAAATTCAAAATATAACATATAAGAAAAATTATAAATTTTTTATTATATATTTAATGTGATTTTTAAATATATTTTAATAATATAAAATTAAAAAAAGAACTAAGATACAAAAATTGTTATCAAATATTTATTATTCATTATAATTAATTTTCACATATACGTTAATCATATTAGGTATCGTAGCTTTTATTTAAGGAAAGTGCAAAACAATTTT
Organism: Brassica napus; assembly: GCF_020379485.1. Lineage (NCBI taxonomy): Eukaryota > Viridiplantae > Streptophyta > Magnoliopsida > Brassicales > Brassicaceae > Brassica > Brassica napus. The sequence continues at coordinate 4,098,657 of NC_063440.1, forward strand.
TGGTACGTTATTTATCAATTCGGTAGTTAGTTTAATAAAAAGTGTAATATAAGTTAAGATGGACCAACCTATTTTTCTAGGAATAGTATATTTTGTATAGTTATTTATTAAATAAGAATTTATAATCATACGGTTCTATGATCGTTCATATCGTTTTATAACAAAATATTTAAATCATCGATAACAAAATTTTCAATCTGAAATCTTTAATAAGTTTATAATTTATAAATGTTCTTGAAAATTCATTGAAAGTTTTAATATTAAAATATTTATGTAATCTTATGGTATATAGTGTATATTTATTTTATTATTAAATGATATTTTTTACTCATATGGTTTTAAAATCATGTGTATCTTCTTATAATAAAAATGTTAAACCATTGATCATTAATTTTTAACATAATAATTTTAATAGTTTTAGTCATTTATTGTCGTTTTTAAAAATTCAAAATATGACATATACGAAAAAATCTAAATTTTATTTTTATAGCTAATTTGATTGTTTAATTTATTTTAATAATATAAAATTAAACAAAAAATGATGGAGGAGATATACATTGTTATCAAATCTTTATTATTAAACTCATTAATTGTCATATATATATTAGTCATTTATGGTAATTCCGTAGGTTTTATTTAAGGAAAGAAAATATCATATCATATCATTATATCATATAGTTTGACCAACTTATGTATCTAACAACATATAAAAATCGAATGTGGACCTACTTATTTTTCAATTGAATGTAATTGACTACCTAATTGAGTGCCACCTATGCATTGGAGCCTCTTTTAATTAATACAAAATTGAGGTTACATCTTTTCAAATGTTCCTCAATTAATATATAAGGGATAACTTTTATTCGACGACTTTTATTTAACCTAAGTTTTGTTAAACGATTATTTAAGATAAGAGTAAATTTCGTGGGTGTTCAAAAAGTACGAGGTCGATGTTCGGGTACCCATTCGGGTTCGGGTAAGGTATTTCAGATTTTTGGATATTTCGGTATAGAGGTGTAAAATCCGTTCGGGTTTTTTTTGTACTTCGGGTCGCGTTCGGGTATTTTTAGTTCGGATTCGGTTATTTCGGATCGGGTTCGGATATTTAGATTTTGAAAAAAAAAAAATTATTTCTCAAGTTTCTTGTATTTAAAAATGTAACTTTCAGTTAACTAATTTTTTATTTTTAATAGATTGAATGGTTAATAGATATGGACATAACATTTTAAAACTAAAAATGCATTAATTTAATTATTTTTAAAAAATTTTGGATGTAACTTTTTGTTAATTTTTGAAATAAAAAACTTGACATGAATTTTAAGTGAGTAGCAAATCATTTTTTCTGTAATTGTATTTATATCATGAACTTAAAGTATGTGTTGTATCAATATAAATATTTTATATAAAATAAGAGATGTAAACTAGAAATATAAGGTTAATTATACATATGTTCGGTTATCTTCGGATATCCATTCGGGTTCGGGTATTATCCGTTCGGATTCGAGTATCCAATCTCTCCTTATTCAATACCCGTTCGGGTATTTTGCTACTTCGGTTCGGATTTCGGTTCGGATTTTTCGGATCGGATTCGGGTACCACTTCGGATATCGGGTAAAGTGCTCACCCCTGTCAAAAAGACGTTTTATTCGAGTACGAGTTACAAGAGTTTAGGTCTGAAAACAGAAAGACAAGGCCAATACTTTAGTCGAAACAGATGACCGGAATGATAATTCCTAATTCTAGTCGTTTTAGTGTTGTGTGCTTGATTTAGGATGCCTCTATTTTGTGCTCCTCGTCACCTCTTTATACTTGGTGTCCCAAAATGCTTTTCGGTCCTTGACTTAGTTCGATCGAACAGAAAAGCCGAAGGTATTTTGGGCCGAATTACCATGGACCGAGGTGTCTTTTTGTCTCTAATTTTGGACCGAAATCAATATCTATTAGGCTTTGACAGGGGAGTGTAACCCCCCTCAAACAACTTTGGTTTGACGTGTGCTATTTCTCTGCGATAAGTGCTAGTATATAGCTTCTCCATTGAATTAGGAACTCTTGGTAAATATTTTTGTACTGAAAACCGTAAGCTTATTTATCCTTGAATTAAAAGTTACAAATGTATATCTCCGTAAATCAGTAGTTCTATACTTAACATCTCTATGGTTTTAATCGGTTTACTTTTAACTAAAACTGTTTAAACAATTAAACCAAATATTTTTTTAATTTTAATAAAACATGGATTGTTTACATGTTTGTTTATCTCTTCTTCTCATGTCTCATAAGCTAGTAAAAAGGATTTACTTTTCTTGATTAACTTTGTCAAAACAAATATAGCAAGTTGTCTCTATGCTAAAGCTGACAAATCAAAAGATTTAGGCACCAAATTATGTTATATAGTTTTTTTTTTGACGTCAAAAGGTCATTCTATTACTCAAGCTTGAGGTGGTCTGGGTAACCAGACCGGGATAGAACAACTAATAAAATATAACTCCCTATGGAAGGATCTAGCAGTCTTGGCTAAAAAATCTGAGAACTGATTTTGCGCTCGTGGAACATAAGTGATGTTGAACTCCGGAAAGCAAATCTGAAGCGTCTCAATCCTTTCCAGCTCCGTCGCAAAGCTTGGCCAAACCTGGGGCTCTTTTAACATTGCAATCATCTCCTTGCAGTCCGTTCCAAAGCTCTGGCATGTCGAATGTTGGAGCATGTTCTCCATTGCCCACCGCAGTGCTTCCAATTCTGTATGCAGGGGTGACTCGCGCCGCGTGAGATTCCTTACCCCCATAAGTTGGGTGTTCCCACCACTGTCCATCCACACCCATCCGAATCCACTGAAATGAGCGTCAGCCGTCCAGGATCCATCTAACAAACAAATATTACCCAAGTTTATGACTTGAGATTCCTCAACATTGATGTCTTGTATGATTGGTTGTACGACCTTATTCGCCTCAAACCATGCTTGACATTCGCTTTCTGCATGTCGGACCAGCTCCAACGGATCTCTATCTATCCCACTGAAGAGTTTCTTATTCCTAGCCTTCCAAATGTACCAAATCAACCAGGGGTAAGGATCTCTGTCCTGGTCTGGCTCGATGATAGCGTTTTTTCTCCAAAATAGAAAGTCCATATTTGTATAGACACTTGGTACTCGGAATATCCCCGGGCCCGTTGGAGTTGATGAAAGAGACCAAACTTGTAGAGCAGGAGGGCATTCAAAAATCGCGTGTGTTACAGATTCCTCTAGTTCTCCACATCTTGGACAGTAGTTATCGCACCTCATATTCCGTCTCGCAAGGTTCCTTGTAACTGCCACATGACCAGTTAACAATTGCCCTATAAGATGACATATCTTCTTAGGCGTCTTCAACTTCCAAACATAGGCTTGAAGGTCGGTGATACTTGGCTCCACAACCTGCTTTTCCTCCTCTCTCTTTAATACATTTTGAGCCACCCAATATTCCGATTTGACCGTGTATTGTCCACTCCTCGTGTAGCTCCAGCAATAAGTGTCGCGACGGTGAGCTGAGCTTATGGCCAAGCTCCAGCAATAATTGGGATACAATTATGTTATATAGTTAAAGAGAAATAAATTTAAAAATAATAATTGGGTATAGTTATTTAATCTAACACTAACGGCGCAAGAAGACATGGTTCAAGCCTTGAACCTACCATTTTCGATAAACTTTTTTTTTAACTAAACTCAAAGGATTTGGCTTTTAGGCGCCCCAAGAAAACAGACCTGGCTGGAAGCTTGGAAATTACTTAAGTATTGGATACAAGAACAATAAGAATAAGCATTACCAAAATGAGTAAAGAAAGCGAACATGATGAACAACCAAAAAAGCATACCAGAGGACTAATGATGAATGTTCCTCTGAGTTAACTCACCCCAGTTAGTTCGTGTGTGAAATTTCATCGTGAAAATAGAAACATCATCCAAGTTCAAATTTAAATTTAAATCTCCGCAAAACTAGATCACATCACAAGGAAAAAAAAAGGTTTGATTGGAAATGAAAATCAAAGATCCAGAGAGTTTGTAGTGCTTTGGTGATGATAATCAACTCTGGTTTACTTAAACCGCGACTGGTTATGTCAATTGGGTTTGTCAAGATTAAAGAGGATGGTTCTTCGGTTCAAGACGGTTAGCTCATGGTTTACGGTTATGTTTATACCGGCTTAGTATGTGTAATAGACTCTATCATATAAATAGAGCATATGTGGTTTATCCCCTCTCTCTTGTGAGCTATTGTTCTAAGTGAGCAAGAGAGGGATTATCAGATTCAAAAGAGTTCCTTGTACGTGAGAAAGATAGTGATTGTGCTGTGATTCTATCAGCACCGAGACGTAGGGTTGTTACTCGTTCTTGAGGGCCCGAACTCGTATAACTCTCCTGTGTCATCTTTGTATTCTGTTTTGAGTTGAGTGATTGATCTTGTGAGCTGAAAGAGTTCGAGATTCAGAGCCACCGATCCTAACAGATTGGTATCAGAGCCAGGTTCGGCGGCTCGATGGGCGACTCGATGGCGAAAGTCAAAGTGGCGATCTTTGACGGGCAAGGCGATTTCTCGATGGGGAAGAAACGGATGTTAGCTCACCTATCGATCTTGGGATTGAAAGACGATCTTGAAGAATCGATCCCAGATCCGAAGCCAATCAAGAAGGAAGAAGATCCAGATGCGTATCAAGAAAGGTTGAAGGAAGATGAAGTCAAACGACTTGAGCGAGCTGAAAAAGCGATGAACATGTTAATCTTGAATCTTGGAGATCATGTTCTGCGGAAGCTTGATGATTGCATAACAGCCGCTGCTATATGGACGGCTCTTGAAAGGTTATACAATCAAAAGACCCTTCCAAATCGAATCCACTTACAACACAAGTTCTACACGTTTAAGATGGTGGAATCAAAATCAGTGGATCAGAACATAGATGAGTTCTTGAAGCTCGTCTCTGGATTAAGCAGCTTGAACGTGGAGGTCACTGAAGAAGTTCAAGCGATTTTGCTGCTAAACTCATTACCGGGGCAGTACAACACTCTCAAAGAAACGCTAAAGTATGGGAGAGACTCTCTGACCATAGAAAGCGTCATGAATGCTGCTAAGTCCAAAGAGTTAGAGTTGGGAGAGAAGCAAGAACTTAATGCGTCAGCAAAGAGTGGAGATGCTCTTGTGGCAAGAGGAAGACCTGAAAAGAGAGAGTCTGGCAACAAGAAATGGAAAGGCAGATCAAGGTCTGGTTCTGGATCAAGAATAACGTGTTGGTACTGCAAGAAAGAAGGCCACAAGAAAGCAGACTGCTATGCACGGAAGAAAAGACTAGATGGAGATGAAAGTGCAGAGGCAGCGGTTGTGATAGATGCATTGACAGTCTCAGACTCGTGGCACTTAGAGAAGTGGGTCATAGACTCTGGTTTTTCTTACCACATGAAGTCAAGAAGAGACTGGTTCGAGACGTTTGAAGATACAGCTTCAGGACATGTAATGCTAGGTGACAACTTCTCTGTTGAAGTGGAAGGAGTCGGATCAATAAGAATCAAAGCATATGGAGGGACAGTGAAGGTCCTAAACAATGTCAGATATGTTCCTAAACTAAAAAGGAATCTTATCTCTACTGGAACATTGGATAGACTAGGCTTTGATCATGCCGGTGGTAGAGGGAAGACTAGATTTTATAAAGACGGCAAGTTAGCATTACAAGGAACATTGTCTGGAACTCTATACTTGTTGGATGGAGAAACAATTGTTGCAGGTGAAAGCAACAATGTGATGTCGAAAGGAAAACAAGATGAAACCGAACTATGGCATCGACGTCTAGGCCACATGAGTATAAAGAATCTGCAGATACTAACCAAGAAAGGGATCTTAGACAAGAGGAAGATCGGTGACTTGAGTTTCTGTGAGAATTGTGTAATGGGAAAACACAAGAGACTGAGCTTCCATATTGGGAAGCACAACTCCGGTGAGGCTCTGAAGTATGTTCACGCAGATCTTTGGGGTTCTCAGAACGTCACGCCAAGTATATCAGGGAAACAATATTTCCTCTCAATCATTGATGACTACACAAGAAAAGTGTGGGTGTTTTTCCTCACGGTGAAGAGTGAAGACTACACGAAGTTCTGCGAATGGAAGAGGCTAGTTGAAAATCAGATAAGCAGGAAGGTGAAGTGCTTAAGAACTGATAATGGCCTAGAGTTTTGTAACACTGAGTTTGATAACTTCTGCAGGCAACACGGTATAGAGAGACACAGAACATGTGCCTACACACCACAACAAAACTGTGTGGCAGAGCGCATGAACCGAACAATAATGGAGAAGGTGAGGTGTCTCTTAAATGAGTCTGGTTTTGAGGAAGAGTTCTGGGCAGAGGCAGTTTCCACAGCAGTATATCAGATAAACAGAAGTCCTTCTTCAGCTATAGACAGTAACATTCCAGAGGAGTTATGGTTGGGAAAGAAGCCGGGTTATATGCATTTGAGAAGATCCGGGTCTATAGCATACGTTCACAAGGATCAAGGAAAGCTCAAACCAAGAGCAATCAAGGGAGCGTTTCTGAGTTACCCAGTTGGAGTCAAAGGGTATAAGATCTGGCTACTAGATGAGAAGAAGTGTATGATCAGCAGGAACGTAATCTTCATTGAAGATAAAGTGTATAAAGATGAGTGCAAGGGCAAATCTTCTGAGTCAGTTCTTAAAGATATGGAGAAGACAAGCTCTGTGACACTTGAAACTGATATCGGAAACAAAAATGAAGAGGGTGACAAAGCATCAAAGAGTGAAGCTCTCACAGACTCACATGTAGGAGTGGAGTCAGATAGTGAGGAGGAAAACGATGCTGGTGATCGAACTGAAGTACATGGAAGCTACAATATAGCTAGAGACAGACCTAGAAGAGTTATTAATCCTCCATCTAGACTTGGTGACTATGACCTGGCGGCATTTGCTCTAATTGCTGCCGTTGAAGTGAGTTTAGATGAACCAAGAGACTTTCAAGAAGCAATGAAAATCAAAGATAGAAAGCTCTGGGGTGAAGGTATGGATGATGAAATGAAGTCTCTAGAAGAGAATAAAACTTGGAGGTTGGTGAAGAGACCCGAGGATCGGAAAGTGATAGGGTGCAAATGGGTCTACAGATTAAAACCAGGGATTCCTGGAGTGGAGAAACCACGCCATAAGTCGAGGTTAGTAGCAAAGGGCTACTCACAAAGAGAGGGAATGGACTATCAAGAGGTGTTCTCTCCGGTAGTGAAACACGTCTCTATAAGGTTACTACTTGCAATCACAGTAAATGAAGACCTTGAGTTAGAGCAACTAGATGTAAAGACGGCATTTCTTCACGGGGTTATAGAAGAAGAGATCTATATGGAGCAGCCTGAAGGGTATGTAGTCAAAGGCAAAGAAGAGTTTGTTTGCAGACTTGAAAAAGTGCTTTACGGTCTTAAGCAAGCGCCCAGGCAATGGAATAAGTGCTTTGATGAATTTGTTGTGAGTCAGGGTTTTCAGAGAAGTGAGTATGATCACTGCGTATACATTAAACAGATAAAGACAGGGGTTAAGATTTACTTGCTCCTGTATGTAGACGATATGCTACTAGCTTCAAGAGATATTGAGGAAATTAAGCGAGTAAAGAAGTCGTTGGCAGGAAGGTTTGAGATGAAAGATCTTGGTCCCGCCAGAAGAATTCTTGGTATGGATATCGAAAGAGATCGTGAAGGTGGGGTACTAACACTGTCTCAGTCTGGATATATCAAGAAGATTCTTCAAGTGTTTAATATGGATGAAGCAAAGGCAGTGACCACACCTATTGGAGCACAGTTTAAGGTATCATCAATAAAAGACGATGATGGACAGGAAGCGGTTGGTGATGATGTTCCGTATGCGAATGCCATTGGGAGCATTATGTACGCAATGACAGGTACCAGGTGTGATTTGGCTTATGCAGTAGGACTGATAAGTCGTTTTATGAGTAATCCAAGCTTTACTCATTGGTCTGCTGTGAAATGGGTTTTGAGATATTTGAAAGGAACTCAAAACGTGAAGCTTGTGTTCAGAAGGAAGAAGGAGTTTATAGTAGAAAGCTACTGTGATTCAGATTTCTCGTCAGACTTAGACAGAAGGAGATCTATTTCCGGCTATGTGTTCACAGCAGGAGGAAATGCTATATGCTGGAAGTCAGGACTACAGGGTGTAGTAGCGCTTTCAACGACCGAAGCTGAATACATGGCGTTGGTTGAGGCGGTAAAAGAAGGTATCTGGCTAAAAGGCTTGATAGAGGAATTTGGTTATGAACAAGAGAGTGTAAAAGTGTGGTGTGATTCACAGAGTGCTCTGTGTCTGGCGAAGAATAATGTTCATCATGAGAGGACGAAACACATAAGCCGGAAACTCCACTTCATCAGAGATATAATCGCAAAAGGTGATGTAAAAGTGCTCAAGATAGCTACGCTGAAGAACCCTGCTGATATGTTGACAAAGGTTCTTCCGGTTGAGAAGCTTGAGAAGGCGTTAAGTCTTCTTGGCGTAGCGAGTCACTAAGGTGAAGCCTTTGGGCGGTGGGAATGCATATGTTTGCCATACTAAGGAGCTAAAGCAGAGTGATGTCATCAAGGTGGGGTTTGTAGTGCTTTGGTGATGATAATCAACTCTGGTTTACTTAAACCGCGACTGGTTATGTCAATTGGGTTTGTCAAGATTAAAGAGGATGGTTCTTCGGTTCAAGACGGTTAGCTCATGGTTTACGGTTATGTTTATACCGGCTTAGTATGTGTAATAGACTCTATCATATAAATAGAGCATATGTGGTTTATCCCCTCTCTCTTGTGAGCTATTGTTCTAAGTGAGCAAGAGAGGGATTATCAGATTCAAAAGAGTTCCTTGTACGTGAGAAAGATAGTGATTGTGCTGTGATTCTATCAGCACCGAGACGTAGGGTTGTTACTCATTCTTGAGGGCCCGAACTCGTATAACTCTCCTGTGTCATCTTTGTATTCTGTTTTGAGTTGAGTGATTGATCTTGTGAGCTGAAAGAGTTCGAGATTCAGAGCCACCGATCCTAACAGAGTTCGTGAAATTTTCGTTTATGGAATTGACAAACAACTAATTCAATGTTCCTAGCCTGATAAAATACGAGCCATTCGATTTTATCTTTCTGGAAAAAAACTTCGCTACATTTTTGGCCAGTTATGGCCCAATAACCACTTACACTTAATGTATGCAATTTTTACACAACTTACGGCCAATTACATATTATAAAGGATATAACATGAATATCTACCAAATTTGGAAGTATGAACATTGTTTAAATATAAATACATCAAATAAACCCAACCATGTAAACTACTCTGCTTACACAACAAATGCAAAACACCAATCACAAAAAGTAGCACAGTTCATCACCCCATTTCAATTCTATTACAATACAAATCTTAGAGAATCAATGACGCAACAAAAAAAGCAACATCACAAGCACATCATCACCTCCACATATTTAGATAGTGCAACAACAACGCCCACGACTCTGCGCTTGCACGGAGCTACGCCCCTAGTTAATTGAAAATTAGACAAAAAGTTTAATACGAATAACTCCTAGATCATCAACCAATTATATTGTTCAAGTGTTAAAAATTAACTAGAAATTGAATGTAAATTTTGATAACGGACTGATATGCTGATATCAACTACTTATCAGTTGTCACCGTTAAAGTGTTTAGAACAAACTGAAGGCAAAGAGAGCAGCTCATATAAAGTTTGAAATTAATTGGAAACTGAACGTAAATTTTGGGTAGAACTATTATCATCGTTCTTTGGTGTAAAATGTGTGGAAATAATTACTTCACATAAAGAACAATTATCACCGTTTTTAACATGCTTACCCAAAAAATAATATTCTCTCCGTTTCATTTTAAATGTCTTGTATAATTTAGAATCTATTTCATTATAATTGTCAATTTTTATTTTCAATGCAAATGTTTGATAATTCTTTCACTTCATCTTTCAGTTCATTAATTAATTAAAATAAATAAACAGTATATTAATTAATGATATAATAAAAAATTTAATAATTTTCTTAATATGTATGAAAGAACCTAAAACGACATATAAAACGAAATGGAAGTAGTAACATCTATGTTCGATTTCCTATGTGCTTTTTTAGTTCCAAATGTGAAAATAATAAGTTCACATATTTTATGGTGTACGAATTTGTGGTTACAAACAACAGAGATAAACTATCATGATGGAAAAACCAACCATTTCAAAATACATCCAGATAGATCATTTGGATAAATCATCAAAATGGATTATTAATTCGTATGCAGATGACAGATGGAAAAACGCACATTACCGTAGCCATTGGTAAGAAAAAAACTCAGACACTGCAATTTTCGTACCTCTGTGCGGCTTCTCCGACTTGGCTACATATTGACTCTAGCGAAATTGGTGTCCATCTATGACGAAACCAAACTTAGTTATGAATGTTTTGTAAGACTTTTAGGTAAAGAATATTCTATAACATCCATCAATTCTTACTTGAACAAGTACCATACAAAAACAACCATGAGACATGAATAAACATACGATGCGAAACTCTCTGAAGAACAAACGTAAGAAATGGTCCACAAACCAAACAAAGATAGATAGTTCGATAAATAGCCAACATGGCCTAAACCACAAAATTAAATATCAATCTCAACCGGATATCTGTCCATACAATCTTCCCACGGATTGTGAACCGAAGGCTTAACGTTTCGTAGAGCCACCCAAACAGAGCTGTTACACTTAAAACCTGATCCCAAAGCAATTTGCCAAATCCTGTCGCCTTCCTTCATCCTTCCTTTAGCTTCTGTATAAGCCAACTCATACCAAATCGAGCTCGAAGAAGTATTACCAAACCTGTGAAGTGTCATTCTAGACGCCTCAACGTGTAATGGAGACAGCTTAAGATTCTTCTCAAGCTCATCTATTAGAGCTCTTCCACCAGCGTGGATACAGAAATGCTCAAAGGCGAGTTTGAAGTCCGGTGTATAGTTTTTCAACTCCGGCCTAAAATACTTCTTCTTGAGGAATGTCACAAAGAAAGCTAGCTTCTCTTTCATTGGAAGAACCAGAGGACCCAAAGTGGCGATATTGATCTTAAGAGTCCTTGCAGCCACCATTGGTAGATTCTTTGTCAAGGTAACTCCGATTATACCATCTTCATCTTCTTCCTGTGTTGCACACTCAAAGGACCTATCATCAGATCCGGTATGGATCCTTACGGTATGAAGAAGCTCGTACTTTGCGCGTGACCGGTCTCTAGATCTGTTAGAGAGCAGAATAGCGGCTCCACCGACCCGGAACAAACAGTTGGTGACTAGCATTGATTTGTTTTTCCCCAGATACAAGTTCTGAGTGATGTTCTCTGTGCTTACTACGATGGCGTAAGTGTTCCTATGAACTTGTAATAATCCCTTTGCAACATCAATGGCTATGACTCCAGCACTGCAACCCATTCCTCCAAGATTTAGACTCTTGATGTTGTCTCTGAGTTTGTATTTGTTAACAATCATGGAAGCAAGTGATGGAGTTGGATTAAATGTGCTAGAATTCACCACCAAGATACCGATCTCGCCAGGCTTTACACCGGTGTTGCGGAAGAGATTGTCAAGCGCTCCGAATATGACTTCCGCCGTCTCTTTACGTGAAGCCGCCATATCCTGCTGAAGCGGGAAGCATTGGAGACCCTCGGGGATACATGTTTCTTGACCGAGACCGGAACGTTCAAGAATCTTCTGCTGAAACTCAATCAAATAGTCGTTCTCTTTGTTCTTCCAACACACGCCTGCTTCTCTTGCACGTCTCGCATGTTCCATCAGTGTTTTGACACTGACCTTGAGATGGGACGGTGGGAGGTAGCAGGAGAAGTCGACGAGGTAAACGGGTTTGGGTCGGCTTAACATGTAGATGGTCAACAGGAAAAGCAGAGGAAATGAAAGAAGGGTTATGGTTTCTAGGTTATGGTGAAAAAAGTTTTGTAGATCTTCTAAGTTGATCCCAGATCCTTTCATGGATAATGCTACCATTAATGAGATGAACAAGATCTTGAAGAAAAACATCTTTAAATTCTTCATTGGAGTTTTTCCCTAAACAGTGGAAAGAAGAGTAGAAAAAGTTTGTTGTGTTTGCTCTTAGTAAGCTGTGTTGTGGCCTTTCGTTTCGAGATGGCTCGGTTTACATATATAGAAAATGGACCGTGAATTGAGCAAGCGATAACCAAACAAATTAATTTTACTTGCTCTTCTTGCATAATGAGGCAAGATTTTATATTTATTTTTAATGTTGTTCTACACACCTGCACACTAGTTCGGCTAGAAAAGAATATATATATATAATTAAGATAATTAAACACCCGTTAGATTTGAAACTTAAATATAAACACTTAAGTATATATAAATTTCTTTTGCTTCGAGCATTGCTCTCAAGAGAAATTAATTGCTTTGTTTTTCTCCAAATATTATTCTTTTGAAGGACAGATCAACGTTGGCAATCATCATTGTTATATACATCTATACTATATATATGGTTCTATGAATAGCTAAAATTAACTCAGTACAGTATCAAATAAATCAAATCCCGCACCTATTATTTGTCGCGTTTCTTTAAATTTTTGCCAAAGAAACAGTGATGTATAGATAATGCTTTATTTATGGAGTAACTACCCACATTCATGTGTAATAAATAGGAGTGAAGAAAGAAGCAACTACTTCTTTTATCTACTGTCCTTTATTTCCAATTATATGTTCAGAATTCATAAACATGCCGTTACAAGGTAACGTGGCCTTTTCAACTTGGATGAGAATAAAATAGTAAAACTTAAATGTGGGGTGGAAGAATAAATAAAGCCAACCATCCAGTACATATTATATTCACACAATCTTGGGGTTTAGCTTTTAATTTTGATTTAGGATGTAACTGTTGTAAGTTCTTCAACTCGGTTATTGTGGAGGCTCGTTTTTTTCTCATGTAAGAAGTATAGGAACTGAATTAATTTTTTTCCTTTTCAAAGCTACAAATTAACAAATCGAAGACATGTGTATTTCCCTTTGAAGAATTAAACTTACATTTAGTGTACAACTAAATTCGTTGTATGTGTTCACAATAATAAAATCCATTCAGTGCTTAGAATCAAACTCATGCATAATATATAAGACTTTAAACTTTTAAGGATTTTTAACGCGATAATCACTTAACTAAGTTTGTTTTGGGTAAAAACCATTAAACTAAGTATTTAACCAAAAAACTCTTAAACTACCTTTATTTAATGAATTAAACCCTAACAGATTATAGTTACCATTACTATCGGTAAATATTTAGTTGGAGTTTCTATATTAAGTAAACATAATTGAGGCGTTTTACCATAAAAAATCTAAAAAAAAAAAAAAGTCAAAATTTTATAATATTATCTAAACATTAGTAACTTATATTTTCAAAGTTAGCATTTTTAAGTCTTTTTGTAAAATATATGAGTTTGATGTGTTTTTAACATCAATATTATATATGTATAAATTAAAAATGAAAAACCTAGAAAATATAATAAAAATTATTTAAAGATATACCTGTAATCCAAATTTTAACCATTAACTTAAGAGACTTTCACTAAATATGATCTTTTAGTTTCATTTAATAAGAACCTAAGGCTAATGATAGGAGAAAAGAAAACCATAAATGTTTTTACCTTTTATATACAAAAAACATTTAGTATTAACTAAAAATTTCACCAATAATAAAAATGTAATTAAATGTTAATAGTTATAGCGTATTAGATAAATATAAAATATACATATTTTAAAATAAACCAAAAACATTTTATATATCTTAGATCATATGAAAGAAGGAATATTAATTAACTATCTATTTTATTAATTTAGAAACAACATATAAATTTTGATTAAAAAAAGAAACATTATATAGAATTATCTTTAAGCTCACATGTGACTTGAGAAATTTTCATTTAGAAATATTTATACTTTTAGATTTTCATTAGGAGTAACAGCATCATATCAGTTTAATCTTAATTTACATATAAAACTTTCATAATTTATTTTGTTTTATTCTATAGATTAATATATTAACTAGATTTTAACCGGCGTTTATGTTTCTTTATTTTCTGATTTAGAAAACCGACAAACAAATTATTGTGAATGTTAAACCATTTGATTAGATATTAGGTTGTTTGGGCTTATGTTACTAATGTAGTGATCGGTTATATCTGATTTTATTACTTATGCAGTGAAGTGAAACTATAAGATAACGATCTTTATTAGAAGTTGATTTATGTGGAAACATATAAGTGCATTTTAGTGGTTACAGAAATTATTTTTTGAATTTATACATTGTTCAGTTGTTAAAATCCAATTTTTAAAGTGTTTGTCAATTATTTTAAATAATTCTATATAAACATGATTGCAAGATTTTTGAAAATATTTGATCAGTTTCATAGGTCTTTCATGTGGTTTATATTTTTTTTATATATACAGAATATTCTAAATGTTGTTACGCTAAAACAATTAAAATCGTTAACTTTTTAGTATCATATAATTTATTACCTTTTAAAACTAACTAGATTTCCACCCGCACGGTTGTGTGAGTATATATTTTCATATTTATATATATAGATATTTATTTTACATAATTATTATATATTTTTAATGTTACTCACATATTTAAATGTTTGTATAATTATACCAAATATAATAATTTTATAGTTTTCATGCTATAAATTAAAATCATCACATATATATGTTGCTTATTATATATTGTCTTATTTAATTTGCGTTTGATTACTAAAGTAAAATTTTTAATGCATGAAACAACATATATGAAAACAATTTTGTATTTAATTTATAATAATCATGATCCGTAATTCAAATCGCTAGATTTTTTTAGTAATTTTTTAATGTTTATTAATTTTATTTAATAAATTACTGTATATTAAAAAGTTTAAGATAAGTTAAATTTTTATACATGTATTATATGGTTTACAAATATTAACCCGTTCTACCAACATATTATATTTTTAGCATAAATATTTTATATTTATAGAGAAAAAAATGTTAACTTATCAATTTAAAATAATTTTATCATATTTTTTTCAATATAATATTTTTATTTTAAAATGATAGATATTATTATAAAATTGATAAAATAGGATATAATTATATTCTTTTAGTAACATTTCATTACTAATTACGAAATTAGTTGAAAATATTTATATTCAATTTATGACAATTAAGATCTTATTATAATCTTTTTCAAGAGATTTGTTAGAATTTGTTTTTTTTAAATTAAAAGATATTATGATTAAAGTAACTAAAAATATTATGTATATTAGCATTAGTGATATACATTTAATATAAAATTTAAATGATGGTCCAAATAAAAATATCACTCATAAAAAAATCATGATTTTTATTTTATTAGAAAACAAATTTGAAAAAAATTAAAATAAAAATAAATATTTATTTCTAACAAAATCTTTAAAATTTATTTGTAAATGTATTTTTGAAATTAATTAATTTCATTTTATTTAAATTTTCGTTTATAAAGGAAAACTATATTCAATTTCATTTTTAGTTATATTTTATGATAATTTAAATTAAAACTAACTAATTTTTGAAAGTAAATTTAAAAAGATTCTAAGAAGATTTTAAAAAGATTTTTTTAGAACATTTTAAATATATTCATTTGTATTTCAAATAAAAAAAATAAATATATTAAAAGATATAATAATGAACTTAAGTAAAATATGATATTTTCTAAGGATGGTCCAAACTAAAAAAAATCACACATGGAAAGAAGTCATGACTAAAATAAGATATATATTCTTAGGGCATGACTGGTTTTCCCGCTACTAGTCGTACAAATCTCTTAAAACCGCTAGAAACCGCAACCACCCGCATCCGCAAACTCCCGCAACCGCAACCGCAACCGCTGCGGTTAAACCAGTCAGGCCCTTAATATATTTCTAGGATTTGTTTGATTCCAAAATTACAGGAAAAAATCTTAACAAAGTTTTTAGGTTTAGTTAATATTACAGAAAACGTTATTTTATATTTATTTTTATTTAAACAGTATTGCACGACACCCTAAAATACTAATATATTGTTTTAGCTAAATGTCACAAACTAGCTGAGTGATACAATATATTCTTTGTTACTAGTTGTTAAATGTTTTAGGTTTTTAAACATTAAGAAATTATTTGCAATTATACTCTATTTTATTTTTGTGTTTAATTAGTATTATAGTTTTCAATTTAAAAAAATTGAATTATTAAGAAATAAATTAAGAAAAAGAACGATAATATACTTATAAATAGAAGCATCATATATTTTGAATTTTATTCCTTTTTAAAATGGGTACCCTTCTGAAATATACATCACTAAAACAGAGGGGTTATACAATAGATTAAAAAGTTATATGAATCACGGTAGCATAAAATCATCACCAACATAACTCTAATATATTTTTTTATCAAACATAACTCTATATGTTTTCTAAAATAGTGAACTATATTATAGATGTAGATTTTGTTACAATGCATTCCTCTATTTTAAGGCTTATCTATTTTTTAGTAAATATAAAAAAAAAACAAAATTTTGCTTCTAAAAAAATATATATATATATATATATAAGAATAGTTTTCCTTATATTTTATGAAAATAAATAATTCGACTATTGAGATATACATTGGAACAAAACTTATCTTTCTACTATAGGTTTTATAAGAAAAAATAGAGGTTATGATGGGTATATCTTATGATTTAAAAAGACACATTAAACCATATGATTTGATATTCTTGAAGTTACTTAACACTTTTGAAAGTTACAAATATATATCTTAAATATACAAGTTTTACAAAAATTAACGTAGAAGACTTCTCTCATTAGCTAAAAACATTAATAAGCATGAATGTTGTAATTTCATAATCATCACCAAATAAGTTATGAATTTCATTCAAGAATTCCAATGTTGACCAATATACATGAATTAATAAAAAAAATGTTAAAAAGTCTTTGAGAAAAATGAAAGTTTATCAAACGTTGACGTAGACGACTTCTATGGAAGTCTTCTGACAGATTTATAGGAAGTTGACAATAAGATCATTTTTGCAATTGAAAATTTATAAAGGAAGACTTCCAGAGAAGTCTACTCTACATCATACTTCTTTGGAAGTCTTTTTTTTTGTAAATATTGGCTTACTTTTGTTTTCAAAAAATCTCAAAAATACCAGAGAAGATTTCTTAGTAAGTCGTCTTAGATAAACATGTTTGTTTGGCATTTGACCAGATTGTGTCAGAAATTTGACTTTTCCTAGACGACTTACAGAGAAGTCATCCACAGAAAAAAAAAACTTAAATATTTAACTTTTCTTAGACGACTTCTATGTAAGTCCTTTCGGATTACTTTTGCAACTGAAATATAAAACTTAAATATTTTATTTTATCCGGACCCCTTCCATGTAAGTATTTCGGCAAATGACTTACACGGAAGTCTTCTGTATTAATCAAGGTTTGACCAGAATGACCAGAATCTCGGAATAAAATTCTGGAAGACTTTCGTGTAAGTCGTCTATCGAAAGACTTGCAGGGAAGTCGTCCGAATAAAATTAAATATTTAAGTTTTATTTTTTATTTTGCAAAAGTAACATGAAACGACTTACACAGAAATCTTCTAATAGTCAAATCTGGAAAAAAAATGATTTCATATTTTCAACCAGTGAGATAACTTGTTTAACTTCTCCAACCACACAAAATTTCACCACCAAAGTGACCCACTTGTTAATGACCAAGAATCATGAGCTTGAATGACTTTATGAACCTTAGAAAGTTTAGAATCAAAATTTTGGGGTTTTGCCAAAACTAACTCACAACTTGATTTTAACCCCAAACCTATACCCAAACTTGAATCAAATTCAAAACTAACCTAAAAGCCTTGTGAAATTACAGTCCAGCCCTTGTGACCAAACAAAAAAACAAAAGCTATTTTTACGAATATAGCCCCAGTGAGTCGTCTGAGATATTGGAAGTCGTCTTGACGACTTCAAAGTAAGTCTTATGGTGTAGCTAATCTTAAAAATAATTTATAAATTTTATAAAAAATATTTTGATAAGCGAAAAATTAAAATCATGTAATTATAAACAGTTTTAAGTGATATAAATTAAATTATAACAAAATTGAACTGTTTTCAACATAGATGAGTGTAGGTAGTGAATCATGGTATTCTTTGGTCTAGGGTTTGGCAACATAAGTTGTAGTATTGTATGTATTCTTAGGGTTAGATTTTGGAAAGCTTGAATGTTTTTTTTGAAAAACTAAATTTTTACCTATACGTGTTTATTTTTGTGTATAGTAAACACTTTTGAAGTTTAATTTGATTTTATGAAGTGTTTAGTTAGTTTATTAAGTTTAGCGGTTATGTTTAGGGTCTAGACGACTTACATTTCAGTCGTCTGATGAAATGATGACTTACTTTGAAGTCGTTTGGGAAGTCTTCCATTTTAGTTAGTTTATTAAGTTTTATGAAGTGTTTAGTTAGTTTATTAAGTTTTAAAAAAAATATTTTCCCGCTTTAATAATTTAAACCAGACGACTTACTTGTAAGTCGTCTGGGAAATCTTCTATTTTAGTTTCCCGCTAAAAATATTTTAATTTCCCGCTAAAAATATTAAAGTCTTATGGACGACTTACAAGTAAGTCGTCTAAAACAAGTAAGTCGTCTAAAATATTTTAATTTTCCGCTTAAAATATTTTAATTTCCCGCTAAAAATATTAAAGTCTTCTTAGACAAGTTAGTCGTCTAAGAAGTCGTCTGAATCAAAAATATTTAACCTAATTAGATTTTTTGTCTCCCTATATAAAGAAAAATTTATACATTTTCTCTTCTCCTCTCAAATGGCTGCAACAAAAATGTAATGTTCATCATTCTAAAACTCTTCAACCTCTCTCTAATCTTGTTGACTTGAAAACACCAATCTTTATATGAATATTTCAGTTTTGTCTCATGTCTTTCTTACTAATCTATCTTTTTTTTGCAAGTTTTTAATCAGATGATACTCATCTTCTACTCATTTAAGGGTAGATCTATTAATTTTAGATATGTATTTTTGTGTGTTCTATAAAGGTAGATTTATCTAATCTTCCACTCATTTTTTCAGTTTTAAGCTATTTGAACGTTTTTGGATATGCAGATTTTTCAGATCTAGATTTGATATGCAAATTTTTCAGATCTGGAAGATTTCTTGGACGACTTACCTGTTAGTCGTCTAAAATATAATGCACTAGACGACTTCGATGAAGTCTTCCAGACGACTTCCATTTCAGTCGTCTAGACTTCTTGGAAGTCGTCTGGACTTCCTGGAAGTCTTCTGACGAAGTCTCCCTTTCATAATAGATTGGAGCGTTTTGGTAAGTTTTTATGTCTGATTTTTCTTCATTTTGTAACTTCTTCTTGTATAAAGTTCTTACTTTTTTCCCAAACTAAAACTCTCCAAACCCACTCTAATCTCTTTGACTTGAAAACACCAAACTTTATATGAATTTTTCAGTTTTGTCTCATGTCTTTCTTACTAATCTATCTTTTTTGCAGGTTTTTAATCAGATGACACTCATCTTCCACTCATTTAAAGGTAGATCTATAAATTTTAGATATGTATTTTTGTGTGTTCTATAAAGGTAGATTTATCATTCTTCAAAAAAGCGTAGATTTATCTCATCTTCGACTCATTTTTTCTGTTTTTAAGCCATTTGAACGTTTTTTGAATATGCAGGTTTTTTAAATTTGGATTTGATATGTAGGTTTTTCAGATCTGAATGACTTTTGGGATGACTTACATGTTAGTTGTCTAAAATATAATGCACTAGACGACTTTCAGGAAGTTTTCCAGATGACTTCCAGGAAGTCTTCCAGGAAGTCTTCCAGACGACTTCCATTTCAGTTGTCTGAAACTTCCTGGAAGTCATCTAAGTCGTCTGGAAGTCGTCTGGACTTCCTGGAAGTCTTCTGACGAAGTCTTCTTCCATATCAAGTGGAGTCCAAGCTTGTCTTTGTTGAGGAATGATCTATAATAGTTTTGTTTGTGGTCTGTTTTGTGATTTGCATATCTACTCTTTTAGTCGTGAATTTTTTGTAAAATCAGTAATAATGTTTCCCAAGATGTAATACATGTGCTAACAATGTGTTTGCACATTTACAAATCAGTGAAATAATAGACTTCAATAGCTTTTTTCTTATTTTTGGATCTCTCATATGCAATAATAAACTCCAGTGGCATTTTTCTCATCTTGATAAACAAGAATGTTGGTAGCTTCATATTGATACAACATTTTAAGAAGCATTTTAACCCTTCTTCCAACTCATAACAATAATCATCATTAGTGTCTATAACAATAATACTTAAGAGATGGAAACAAACAATAGTAACTAGTCAAAGCATATCATATTTTTTATAAGTTTGTGTTGAAAAACTTAGTCAAATTTAGTAAAACTAAAGGAGAAAACATATTTTGAAAATATTAGTTTTACATATCTTGAAGTTACTTTTCACTCTTAAAAATACAAGTTATTCAAAAACTAGTGTAGAAGACTTAAAAACTAGCATAGAAGACTTCCACGTAAGTCTTCTCGGATCAGTTATAAACTTTAATTAACGTGAATGTTGGTAACCTCATGAATATCACCAATTAAGTTATTAATTTTTTTTCAGTAGCCCACATATTCATTAATAAACATGAATTAACAAGAAAATGTTAAAAAGTCTTTATAGTTTTAGAGAAAATGCAAGTTTATTAAACATTAACGTAGACGTCATCCACGGAGGTCGTCTAGTAGACTTCCAGAGAAGTCGTCCATTTAGGTTGACGCGGACGACTTCAATCTAAGTCTTCCAGACGACTAAAATATAAGTCGTCTGGTCAACGCAGAGGTTATTTTTGCAATTGACTTTGAAATCTGTTATCTAAGACGATTGAAAAATAAGTCGTCTACTTTTGTTTGGTTAAAAAAAATCCAAAAAGCTAGACGACTTACATTTAAGTCGTCATAGTTTAGTTTTGCATTTGACTGGATTATTTTACAAGTTTGACTTTCATGGACGGCTTACATTTCAGTCATCTGGTCAAGAATTGAAATATCAATAATTTAAAAAAAACTCGATGACTTACAATTAAGTCGTCATAGGTTAGTTTTGCAATTGAAAAATAAAACTTCAATATTTAATTATATATAGACAACTCACAATTCAGTCATCCGCCCGACGAATTACATGTAAGTCCTCCAGGATTTACGAGGTTTGACCAGAATCTCGGAATAAAATCCTGGACCACTTAGATGTAAGTCGTCGGGCGGACGACTGAATTGTAAGTTGTCTGGACATAATTAAATATTGAAGTTTTTTTTTCAATTGCAAAACTAACCTACGACGACTTATATGTAAGTCGTCGGGTTTTAATAAAATATTGATATTTCAATTTTCCACCAGATAACTGAAATGTAAGTCGTCTAGGAAAGTCAAACTTTTGAAATAATCCAGTCAAATGCAAAACTAACCTATGACGACTTACATGTAAATCGTCTAGGTTCTTTGGAGATTTTTTTGTAACCAAACAAAAGCAGACGACTTATATTTCAGTCGTCTCAGAAAACAGATTTCAATGTCAATTGCAAAATTAACCTCTGCATTGACCAGACGACTTCCACGTAAGTCGTCTTCCACGTAAGTCGTCTACAGCCAGACGACTGTAAGTCGTCTGGACGAACAGATCTAGAAAAAACTCGATTTTATACCTTAAATTGGTGAGATAACTTCCTTAGCACACATAAAGCTTTCTCCAAGAACGCAAAATCTCAAACGAAAGTGACCCACCCAGAATCGTTAGCTTTTATGACTCTATGAATCATAAAAAATGTAGAATCAAAATCTTGAGTTTTTTAGCTTAATGTGGAGAGAAAGTGAGAGAGATGTTGTGTTTAGTTCATAAGAATGGAGAAAGAAGAAGGGTAAATCGATTTTGAGAGCATTAAGAGTTTCAAATTGGTTGTTCATGGTGGTTAGGGTCTTGATGACAATGGCAATCTTGTAATTGTTTGAAGATGATGAGGGTGAGAGAGTAAAAATGTCATTTTCGAAATATTGATGGCATTTTCGTGAATTATATGAACTTGTAGGATGAATAGAGCAAAACTAATTTCAAAAAAAAAAGTTAGTTTTGTGTTTGACTTTGAGTTGTAGGTCAATTTTACAAAAAAATCGAAAAAAATTAATGTCCTGAAAGTCACGTATTACTCAATTTATTCATCCAAAAGCGTTTAGATTTCCTAAAAGGCTAAAACACTCAGTCTTTTTTCATCATTTTGTTAATTAATCGATGAAATATTTTTAAAGCCTACAAAACCTGATTTTTTTACAGCTATTAAAATTTCTACAATATTAAAATTCTGAAGCCAAAAGTTATTATCAAGCACCAGGAGAGTTAGGTAAGAGATGAATGGTCCTAGAGATAAGTTATTCAATGCTATCAACCACGGACTCAAGTAGACCCTATATAGTTTCTTTTAAAAAAAAACCTAGATCATATATCACTTCTTTGTGGGTTTTGAAGAACTTCAATGCCGGTGAAGGTTTCAATAGATTAGAAAGTATTAAAATTCACGTACTTTCGTTCTTGGTGTGTACTACTAGTATCTGAAGAGCACAAATGTTGGGTCCCGAGCTGCGGGGGGCTTAGATTTACATCTCGGTTGTGTAGTTGGGTATTTTGGATCACCACATTTTGTCCAATTTATCTGTTGTAAACCAATACGATTCCCGTTTGGGTTGATTAATAAAGTAATACTAGATTTTGACCCGCGCAGGCGCGCGGGTGTATATTTTGAAAAATATGTTGATATTTGTTTTTCATGTAATTATTAGGATTTGGAAAAATGAATCCGAGGAACATAACCGATACCGATCCAAAGATATAGTACCAAACCCAAACATAAATTGATTAAATATTCTAATTATTCAAAATTTTGTTATTTAGAGAACCGAATATGATCCGAACCGAAGTATTTGGGTATCCGAATTTATCTAAAAATAGATTTATATACTTATATATATTAATTATTTTTAGATTTAACGTATATAAAACATCAAAAATGATACTTTTAAATTGGTTTAAATACTTGAAAATATATATAGATAGTCAAAAGTAAATATCTGAAATAGTTAAAGTATACTCAAATCACCAAAAATACTTAAAATAATTATTGATTTCGTATCCAAAATTTTAAATCAAGCCAATTGATATGTTAAGCTTAAGTATTATGACATATGTTATTCAAATTTATACGTAATATATTATTTTATTTATACATTTTGAGAAATTTAAAATATATAATGATTTAAGACTTTAAAAATAATTTAAATTAGTTATCCAAACCCAAACCAAACCCGCAAAGATCCAAATCGAACTCAAACCAAAATTTAGAAACATTCTAATAAGGCTGAAATCTTTGACCCCGAAAACTCAAAATACAAACCGATCAGAACTAAACCCGTATGGGTATCCAAAAGCCCATCCCTAGTCATTATTATATATCGTATTTTATCATCATATAATTAATCGTATTTTATATGTACCATCATATAAGTAATCATATAATTAATAGTATTTTATACATACCATCATATAAATAATTACATATATTATATTTTTAAAACTTAATATGAAATATGAAAACCATAATTTGAGTTGGTATTTCAAATTGGGCTTTGTATTATATTTTTCTTATATATATTGACAATATTTTTGTATAATGGTTATTGAAAAATAGTTTAGTAAAATCCATTTTTGAATATATGTATATTTTTGAATCAATTTTTGATATAAATCAAATTTGAATTATTATTTTGATTTGAAATATGTATATAAAGTTTAAATTTTGTTTTATGGTTAGTTTAGAAAAAAAAATTTTAGGGAATTAGATTGACCCATTTTGGTATATTTTAAAAGTGGCCTAGATAACTTTCAATTTTTTAAAAAAACATAAGCCCATTACTTTTTTTCTTAATACTACTATCCTTGTTTTCAAACAAAAATATTTTTTTTTAAAAGACTGCAATCCATGTTTCCAAACACTCCAAATTTTTAAAAGTCCTATTCAAGTCTCCAAACACTCCAATTTTGTACTTGAGTTTTAAAAAGATAGACTAGATTTTGACCCGCGCTTTCAAAGCGCGGGATCATTTTCGAAACATTCCAAATTTATTTGATATAAATTTGTATTTTAATTGTATCTACATTTAGATATTACAAATGGAACATTATATTCAATGTTTTGAAACCCGACCCGACCCGCAGTAAAATTGGAAATTTTGGTGGCTCATATGTAATCCGTTTTAGTTTTTTTTAAAAAACTGTTATTTAAAAATTCTATAAAACCCGTAACAACCGCTAAAACCCAAGATCTGGTTATCGGTTGAGCTGGTAGATGATCCAATATGTAATTCGGTTTGATTTATTTTTATATTTAGAGTACTGTAATATATATTCATGAATGTTCAGATGGATAGTGAATATATTATGAAAGTGATATTCTAATTTAAATACAATTTTAGTCCAACTAAAATTCCATCTTGTGAATGGACCAATATTTGAGAGGATGCATACTAAAAATGAAATAGATTTGAACATCAATAATGTGTATACGTCTATTACAAATTAATGATTTACGTTTGAAAAAGAAAATTGTTTATTTATTTAGTTAGTTTACTTTTGTTATTCACATGTTATTAGATACTTTTTGATGTTTTGTCTATGGCTTATTTTAAATTTAAAAGTTAATTTTATTATTCGCATTAGAAATGTAAATATTTATTATTTTATTTTGATATATATTTTTAGTATATTTAGTTCTTAATTTTTATAATTTATATATATATAATTATATTTTTAAATAATTAAAATATTAACCCTTACTCTTTGGCATCGATTCATGTTAATGTAATTTTTATGATATATTTTTGTTAATATATTTGTTCAATTAGTTTATATTTGATATATATGTTACATGTCTCTTTGAGTAACCCGTAAAAAATATATTCATAAAGCTATCAACAGTAACAGGTTTTATCGTATAATTACTATTAATATTTATTTTATCATATATATATATATATATATATATATATTTAATACTCTAACTATAAAAATTATGTTTTTATGTATTTGGTGAGGGTTTTGAACCATTTTTTTTTTTGCATTTGGATTAATATATAGTTGTATATATACAAATGAATATATATATATATATATAAGTATTTATTACATTAATAACTAAAATATAATTGATTAGTTATTTAAATTTCGAATTAATATAAATTAAATTCATTAGTTTAAAAATAACAGATTAGTTAGTTAGTTCCTTAATTTTAGGTATGATGTATATTTAATAATTAAATTAGATATGAATAGATGTCAAAAAAAAAACAATTAGATATGAATAGAAATAATAGGAAATACAATTAAATATAATGGTCCAACCTAGACTATTTATAGCGTTCCAAGAAAATCGATGAGATGGGTGGGCGCTCGCCGCTTGGGACTGTTCAGATCACGTTACCCATACGGAGTAATATGGTTGAGGGAGAAGTAGTTGCTTTTAAGGAAAATTATATAATCTTAATATTGTCGCAAATCAGTATAGAAGACACCTTGTTTTTGTTTGGTTGTTTGTTTTAGGTGATACGAGGTGTTTGCCGGCAAGTTTGCAGGTAATTATATTATATGAACAAATATATATATTATGTTTACATTGTTATATTTTTTGAACAATAATTAAGATTTTAATTTTTAATTTTAAATAGTTGGATAATCAAAATTTCAGTATATATTTTTAGAAGATCAGTGAGATTTAAAATAGTTCAACAACATTAACCTTAATCATTACAAATATTTCTCTTACAGAAAATCAATATTATAATTAATTCAGATACTTGGTTGCAGATTTACTTTATATTTTATTTTAACACATAAAAAAGACCGGGAATACTGAGGCTTTCAAGAAATAAAAAAGAGAATTTTTTGTGTAGGACCAATACAATGATCAGATGTTTTTATCATGAAGATATTTTGTAAATGTTTTTGTGTGGACTTTAGAAAACATAAAAAATTCTAATATTTTATTACCTATAATTCTTTTATATAAGAATATATAACCATTATTTTTTTTCAATAAAAAATTAAAGTATTTTATTTAGAGTATTTACACTCCCTATACAGACATTACACCATAATTAGTAAACTACCTAAATATACTGTTGGACACTGTTCTTTTTTTGTTAATACCGACTTGCCCATATATTCTTGGGTACAAAACCTAAACCTATTTAGTATTTACATTCATGTGTTCTTCTTCTGCCTTATGTCTTCTCTTTCCTAGAAATTATATTTTTTTTTGCTTACTTTCTTTTTTCATCATCTGGGTTCTTTTTCTCTTTCTTTAGTTAGATTTTGTTCTTTAAAATATGTTACACAAGATTAGTGGATTAATCATGTTGCTGGAAATTGGTCATGATTTAGAAATCAAGCTACTTTTCTTGTTATTTTAGGTCATGATTTGATAAACTGCAAGCTTAATCTAAGATTTGAGTTTTTCATGATTTTTGTTTTGTACATATGATGGATTTAAGCTTAATATAACTAAAATATATCCCTATTGTTTCAAAAAGAAAAAACCTAAAACCTATCCCTAAGAAAAAAAATAGAAACAAACTAGCTTATGTGGCTAAGCACGTAATTTTGCTTATCCTTGAGTTGCGTCACTGTGTTGTCCATCTATATATTGTTTTAGGCAATTGCCTAATTTCCACATTCTTTTAGTATTCTGAGCCAATAGACTATTTTATTTAATTATATATAAATAATTGATAAAGAAAAAGAAGTTGATAAAACATATATATATATATATATATATATATATATATATTATTTCTCCAATTCTACAATTAGTTACCATAAATTATTATTTGTAATATTACATGTGTTATTTGGTAATTTATATTAATTAGTTGTATAGTTACCTTTTATTTTTAGATCTGATTAAAATAAATAACTAATAAACACAACCAATCAAATTATAACATGTATTAGAAAAATGGTAGTCTAATTAATTTTCTCTCAAAATTTTGTCAAATCACAACTCACACTTTCTCACTCATTTTTTATTTAGCGTTTAACATAAAACTTAAATGGGTTAAACAAACATACATATTGTTGTTATATATGTAATTAAATCTAATTAAAAATAATTTTTAAATAACGAAATGTTGTTATTTTAGGCATATATACTTAATATTAATGTGAGCTCCAATATTATATCAAAATAAAATATTTTTATTTGTATAAAATTTGTTAAAATTTTATTATTGTACATTTTAAAAGTTTATTATACCGCAAAATATACATCTCATTATTTTTAAGTAATTTATCATACTTGCAATTTATATTATATTTTCTATCTTTGACTTTAATAATTGTAGAACATGTTATTTTTATTGATCTTTCTTACTCAATTTATCACAATGTTTTAAAAACATATAAAACTAATTAGTTCAGATTTATAGTAAGTTAGTAACACAAAAAAATACACGCATCTCGACAGACAAATAAAGTTAAATACATAAGAACATAAAAGAACCAAGAATGCAACAAACATATTTATTATTCATCCCTCATGTTTTTTATTTATGTCTCTTTTATATTTTTACTAAAGCATGCTAATTTTATTATAATCAAAGCTATATGAATTATTTTAATAGAGTATTAACTCTAGGAAAAGCATGTGAAAAATACTTTGATTAATTTAATTTTAACTGACTTACTATATAATAATTTTATATGAATTACCATATAATATAATTTAAGTGACTTACCATATAATAATTTTAATTCATCTGTTTATATTAATAGATGAATTAAATAATATTTATTGATTAATATAATTTTAAATGACTTACCATATAATTTTTATGTTTTAAAATATAAAAATATTTTAATCATTTCTAAAAGTGATAACTTATATATGATATCACATTGTTATTTGAAAATGATGAGAGTTTTTTATAATTATATATTTGACTGTTTTGCATTCATTTAAAACATTTTAGAATTTTAGAAAATTCATTTTTAGATCAAATAAAAATCTAAAAATGTGTCTTGTGTGAAAATAAATTTTATATCATTTGATCAATACAACCATCTTTATCTATTCTTTTTTGGATAAAACCATTTTTGTTTATTCAATAATTTTATTTCTTTTAATAGTCTTGTATCGCTTATCATTCTCTATTTTCTTGTTTTCCCCTTTTTATTGTTGTTAAAGTCAAAGTTCCTTCATTGTTTTTGTTATTATTAATTGAATCCACAATATACAAATAGTCATGAAAAAGTTTCTTTCTCTTAACCACCCAGATTTTTTTTGGTAAAATTAACCACGCAGATTTGGTCGAGTGATAAGCATTTTAGATTCGAAATCTATCCATCTGCATGGTCAGACAATATAGATCTCTAATTCCACGTAAAATAATCGATTTTGCTTGTTGCCGGTGAGCCAGCCTCCAAAATATTAGTAGGCTTTTCGAATTTGGATACCCCATGTTATAAAAAAAAACTCATTTGTTTTCAAACCGTTTCAATTTTTTTTTTATCCTTTTCACGCAATGAGTATTTTAATGTGTTAATAATTTAATTCACACCAGGAAAATAATTTAAGTTATTTTCTTCCAATAATGCTCATTTATGTTGATAAAGATATTAGGTATGGGTCAATAAAAATAAAGTATTACAGAAAATAGTACAAGGTTTATCCAGATAAATAGGGGCAACTCTCCTGAAAGCTCTCCAGAGAAAATGGTGTGCCCTCCTAGATGCATGCGACTCGGCACAGCTTTCAATAGCAATTACTGAATGAAATTAAATCTCACTCACCTGTTAGGTTAATGTTGATCGGTTTTTGTACTGCTTTGCTTTTTTGATGTCATTAGAAAGTTACTACAGTCTATCCTTTTGTTCAAAATTAAAACATACTATATCCCTAAAATATTTGTAATGCAAGGAGTATTAAATTGGAAACAGCAACAGCTACAACTGCAAGTCTCGTTTGCTGTGTGAACAAAATGTATTGTTTAGTTCGATTTGGTTGGCGAAGCAAGAAGTTTGGTTGTTTGGTGTAGAATAATTCTCACTGAATTATTTCAAGTAAAGTTTCGTTAGGTTCCGAGTTTGTTTGGGTTAAAAAATTATTACCGAATAGGAAAAAAAATCGGATTAATCTAAGAGCATCCACAATGGTGGATTAGATGTAGGAGTCCTTAGGATTAGTTTAATATTTTTTTTGAATAGTTAAGGACTCTGATCAAAATAGTGTGTCCAATGGTGTTCCCCAATTAGGAGTTCATAGGAATAAAAAATATTTTTTTTAAGTGAAATTAAAATTTTATTTATTGCATGAATAAAAATAAAAATACAATAATTAAACTTAAAGATACAATAATTATTAATACTCATCACCAAATTTATTTCAAATATGCTCAATTAAATCTTTTTTTCAATTGTTCATGTATACGCCTATCCCGAAGATCTTTCTGATTCTGATTGACAAACATGTTATTGAGATTTGTAGGCCTGTCGGTTTCGGTTTCCACCTGTGAACTTCTGGTGACGCTTCCTTCTTCCAATTCCGATATGTCGATACAAGTGTATCCATTGCGTTCATTTTCGACAATCATATTATGTATTATGATACATGCTCGCATAATCTTTCCTATCTTTTCTTTGTCCCATGTAAGAGCCGGGTTTTTGACAATCGCAAATCGAGCTTGCAATACTCCAAAAGCCCGCTCCACAACTTTTCGGGCTGCTTCTTGAGTTTTAGCAAATAACTCTGCTTTAGGATCTTGAGGAAGTGAGATAGATTGGATAAATGTTGACCATTTTGGATATATACCGTCTGTGAGGTAGTAAGCGAACTTATACTTGTGTCTGTTGACCATGTATTCTAACCTTGGTGCTCGACCTTCTATAATGTCCTCAAAAACAGGAGACCGATCAAGGACATTAATA
The DNA here is from genome assembly GCF_020379485.1 of Brassica napus. NCBI lineage: Eukaryota > Viridiplantae > Streptophyta > Magnoliopsida > Brassicales > Brassicaceae > Brassica > Brassica napus. The sequence continues at coordinate 4,128,780 of NC_063440.1, forward strand.
TCGTTTAACGTACCTGGAGGACCAAAAAAGCGTGCCATATCCAAAGATCTTGTGAAGCTACAGCCTCTAAAACAATTGTCGGTTTTCTTGATCCACGTGCGTACTGTCCTTTCCAAGTGGTTGGGCAATTTTCCACTCCCAACGCATACAGTCAATGCTCCCTACCATCCCAGGAAACCCGCGTTTCTCTCCAATATCGAGTAGTCGTTGAAGATCTTCTGGTGTGGGTCTTCGTAGATACTCATCTCAAAATAACTGTATTATTCCGTCAGTGAAATTATGTAAACATGAAAGTGCTGTGCTCTCACCAAGTCGGAGATATTCGTCCACCGCGTCAGCCGCAGAACCATAAGCAAGCATACGAATTGCTGCCGTATATTTTTGTAGTGGAGAAAGACCAGACCTCCCGGTAGCATCTCTTCTTTGTTGAAAGAATGGAACGTTCACTGAGAGGATATGGACAATATGCATGAATAATTCCTTGTTCATACGGAAACGGCGTCTGAATAAATGTGGTTCAAATGCGGGATTTTCGCTGAAGTAGTCATTCCATAGACGGTTGTGTCCTGCTTCACGGTTTCGTTCTATATAAGCACGTTTCCGTTGCTTATTGGTTTGGGCCTCGATGTTGTTGAAAGTATCTTCGCAGATTTCGTCGAAAATTTCGTCCAATATTTCTTCCAAATCATCGGATGAAGATGAAGACATCCTGCTTTAGAAAAATATGTATAAGTTTTTTTTTTTAATCTCAATACACATGTATAAGTTATTCTGTTTTTTTATGTATAATGTATAAGTTAATTTTTTAAACCCTAATACACATGCATAAATTATTATGTTTTTTTTTTATGTATAATGTATAAGTTTATTTTCTTTAATCTCGCAACACATGTATAAATATTGTATATTGTATAAGTTTATTTTCTTTAATCTCGCAACACATGTATAAATATTGTATAATGTATAAGTTGAATTGAGAATAAAAAGAGAAGAACTTGAGAAACACAACAACTTAAGATAGACAAAGTGATAGTTGTATAAGTTAATTTTGTTTATCTATATGCATACGACTTGTGATAGTTGAATTACCTAAACAGAAGAGGAGAACTTGAGAAACACAACAACTTGAGATAGACAAAGTGATAGTCGAGAAAGAGAAGAACCACGTTTGATGAAGAACACAAAGTGATAGTTGAGAATATTACAACCTCTCCGAGAAACAGAGGAGGAAACAAGAGGAAACAAGTTTGATGAAGGAGCTACAAACACTACAACTACTTATAGTACATAAGCTAAACCCGTGACAGTCTTCACATGCGGCAAAGACCAAAACCCGTGACTTGGTTAGTCAACAACTCCATAAGCATCCGTGACTTGGTTAGTACAACTACTGCTGCACCTGCAAGAAAGATGAAACAAAGACCCGTGACTTGGTTAGTACAACTCAACATCTCAATACAAACAAGATAGCTAACTACAAACAAGATAGCTAACTACACAACATCTCAATACAAACGACACCACTAACTACGCAACATCTCAATACATACGACACCACTAACTACGCAACATCTCAATACAAACGAGACCACTAACTACGCAAATATGCCAATACCTAAACTCATATCATCTCAGACATAAGTTTGAGTTTAAGAGATGTTTCCATCTCAGTGAGTGGCTCTTTTTTGGCCAGTAGACGTTCAAGCAGTTTCTGTTTAGAGACTGTTTTTTTTTACTTCCATGATGGCGTGTATCGCTGCCAATGACTCTTCTTTACCACTCTTTTTCTTCTTCATAGCAGCTTTAGCAGCCTTAACCCCTATAGGTCTACCCTGTGGTTCTCCCACTTCATCTTCTGTATCAACCTCCGAGACTTTGTGCTTTTCCTTCCCACCGTCCTTAGCCACATAGGTGGACGACCATTTCTGGTCATGCCTCAGCTCCCTCCAGGCATGTTTCATGCTAAACTTGACCGAGTAATGATTGTAGAAAAGGTCCAGTGCAGCTTTCATCACATCATCATCATTTTGACCACTTCTCTGCTCCCTCAAAGCCGCGTCGTAGCATCCTACGAACTTGCACACTTGCTCGTTAATCCTAGCCCACCTCTGCTTGCACTGACCAAGCTCTCTAGGTGTTGTTCCCACCAGGTGAGGGCTTTCATTGTAGTACTCGACGATCCTCTTCCAGAACGCACCGGCTTTCTGCTCATTGCTAACCACCGCATCCTTACTGGTGTTAAGCCAAGCACCAATAAGGATCTTGTCCTCTTTCGGAGACCACTTCCTCCTCTCTTTGACCGCGGATTCTACAACAGATTCTTCAGGACCTTGGCTACCGAAACAAAATGGTTCGGATGATTCAAGGTCAACAGAACTTTGACTGTTCAAAAGGTTAACATAACTACTTGTGTTCTCCATGGATAGAGAATGGTCTGTGTCGCTCTATTTGCAACACAGAGGGTTAAGTAAAGGAGCTTTAACTACCAAACATTCAAAGGCAATAAAATCAGAGTAGATAAGAAGGTAGAAAGCACACAAATAGCATTTAACACCTATCAAATCAGACTAACACCGTATTCTACATAGCTAAAACATTTAAAACTATCAAATCTAAGGGGTTAGGAAGGTAGAAAGCAACAACTAGCATTTAACACAAATTTAGCTATTTTTAATTTTAAATACGCTATAGAGTTACCAAACAACACAATCGGTTTCTAAGAAAAGAGAGTACGCACCTTTATACATACACTCTGAAGGTAAGAGACGGTCCTTGTAATCCTTTCAAGCTCTGCCTGAAAAAATAAGATATGAAAAAGTCAAAAGTTTTTAACTCTAACATAAGATTCAATGAAAAGCTCAAGAGAGAAACTAACCATGAAGATACATGACCGCCAAACCTATTAGAACTATACCATAGACCATTACATAAACTTCCAATGCGAAGCCATGTATAACCTCTACTTCCTTCTTAGATAACTCCCCAACGGTCCTCTCTAGCTTATCCAGCTTCGACGCATTGACATGACCTTCATCCTTAAGCTCTCTAAGTTGTCTCTGAAAGTCACTCATCTCTGATGTTGCGACAACAGGATCACCACCACCACCACCGCAAGGCGTCGGGATTCCATCATCAGCTACTCTCGGCTCCGGAGGTGAGTACTTAAACGGCTCTGCCGCATTGTAGCTACTCTCGCCTTCATCCGCATACATTGCAGCTTCTGCTTCAAGCAGGGAAGTTATGTCAAACTCGTCAGATGAAGAAGGCTGGCTGTACGAATAATCTTGTCCCATGCTTGGTTAACCTGAACAAACAAGAACAAAACGAGAACAAATGAGAACAAAACATCAACGAGAACAAACGATCGAGTTACCAAAGATTAAGAACAAACCACAAGCTCCCCAAATCGTTTCAGTCGATTGTAACTCGGTTCAATAAACCCTAACTACACACTAAAAGATCCCCAAATCAATTTGAAACCCAAAACTTTTGAAATCCTAACTTCATCCGAAAAATCCCCAAATCGATTGAAAACACAAATGTTTTGAAACCCTAACCGAGAACCCAACCCTAAATCGAGAGAAAAACAATATCGAACCTAATCTAAATCCCAAAAACTCGAAAAGAGGGCTTCGATTTACCTTCGTTCTGAAACCGATCGAATCGCCTTCGTTGAGAGCTCTATTTTTTCTTGTGCGTCTTCCGTCGAAAATGTTTTTTTTTTGACAAAACCAAACACAAAAACTCGAGCAACGAATCACACCACGCCACGTCTCTAAGGATCAACCACGATAAATCCTTATTTACGTATTGACCCTTATAGCTTATTTATCCTAAATAATATTATTCTACTCTAATTCCTCTAGGTTTCACCGCTAAGGACTTGCAACGTATTCCCGTTGCAGATGCTCTAAGCACGGAAGACTTCCGTCCAACACGATCTTTAAAATATTTTGAACTACGCTCTGTATTGTTATCACTTATTTATAACACTAGTTTGCATAAAACTTTCATTGTTATAACCTGAAATAACACAAAATTCAACATAAGACGCATCAGACCAATTTAAGATGTCTAAATGCAACTAAAATTTCAGTTGCATTGACTATTGATGTGCTCTCTCTCTCTCTAAGAATAGTTTTGTCCTACAAAATTTGTCACAAAATTGGAGCATGGTTCGCTTATAGCATTCATTAATTGGAGCATGGTTGATACTTGGTTTGGTGACTATGTAAAAACCAGAATCGAAATTGGTTTTAGGCTTTTAGCTTATTTTTTCAATTTTGGTTTGACTACTAGTCGAATCGATCAGCAACATTTTAAAATCTATATGATTACCCCGTTTGCTTTGACCAAACCAGTCAATCAACAAAATTTTCAATTTTTCTGAAATCAAATTATACCAAATTTGACCAAACTATCCCAAATTTGATCAAATATATTAAACCATTGAATCGGAAAAGCCAAACTAGTTGAATTGATTGAATTCATCCAAAGTATTCTAATTTATATTAATTTAATTGATTTTGACCAAATTTAAACAAAAAGAAAACTAAAAAGATGGTTCATTTTAGTAAAAGAATAAGAACAGTGGAACTAACCGAATTGAACCGGGCTGAATTAACCGAGGTTGCATTTATTTACTAGGGGAAGTCGAACTCCAGAGTTTATGAGAGTAAAATTATCGGTTGCAACTCCTAAGAAGTTTTAAAACAAAATATACTATTATAATAATTTAACTAGGATAAGACCCGCGCCTTGCGCGGGATTAAGTTATTATTTTTATTATATTTTGGAGAATGAAACAACAGTTTGGCTTCATTTGGATTACGGATGTTCAACTCGGATATCGGGTTGGTTTCGGCTCGGTTCGGTTTTTTTCGGTATTTGGTTAGTAAAATATAACTACTATTCTAAATCCATATTTACTTTGACTTTAGTCTTTCACATACTTTTGAAAGATTTCAACTGGACGACTAAATTGATCAGCCAATCTTGTTGCTTTAAATCATTAGTGTTTTTATATATATATATATATATATATTATTTAGTTTGAATATTTATTAAATAAAAATTCATATGCGTTATATTTTATGATCATTTGTAACTTATTATAACAAAAAAATAATCTATTGATCACAAAATTTTCAGAGTGGGAATATTCAAATTTCTAATAATATATAGACGTTTTGAAAAATTCAAATATAACATATAAGAAAAAATATAAATGTTTTTATTATATATTTAATGTGATTTTTTAATATCTTTCAATAATATAAAATTAAAAAAAAAAGAACTAAGATACCATAATTGTTATCAAATATTTATTATTCATAATAATTAATTTTCATATATACGTTAATCATATTAGGTAATTTCGTAGCTTCTAATTAAGGAAAGTGCAAAAAAATTTTTGGTAGATTATTTATCAATTCGATAGTTAGTTTAATAAAAAATATAATGTAACTCAAGATGGACCAACCTATTTTTCTAAGAATAGTATATCTTATATAGTCATTTATTAAATGAGAATTTATAATCATACAGTTCTATGATCATTCATATCATTTTATAACTGAATATTTAAATCATCGATAACAAAATTTTCAATGTGAAATCTTTAATAAGTTTATAATTTATAATTCATTGAAAGTTTTAATATTAAAATATTTATGTAATCTTATGGTATATAGTATAATCTATATATATATATATATAAATATATATGTTTTATTATTAAATGCTATTTTTTACTCATATGGTTTTAAAATAATGTGTATCTTCTTATAATATTAAATAAAAGTTCATATTAATACAATTTTATGATCATTTGTAACTTATTATGACAAAAAAATAATATATTGATCACAAAATTTTCAGAGTGGGGATCTTTAAATTTCTAATAATTTATAGACGTTTTGAAAAATTCAAAATATAACATATAAGAAAAATTATAAATATTTTTATTATATATTTAATGTGATTTTTAAATATATTTTAATAATATAAAATTAAAAAAAGAACTAAGATACAAAAATTGTTATCAAATATTTATTATTCATTATAATTAATTTTCACATATACGTTAATCATATTAGGTAATTTCGTAGCTTTTATTTAAGGAAAGTGCAAAACATTTTTTGGTACGTTATTTATCAATTCGATAGTTAGTTTAATAAAAAGTGTAATATAAGTTAAGATGGACCAACCTATTTTTCTAAGAATAGTATATTTTGTATAGTTATTTATTAAATAAGAATTTATAATCATACGGTTCTATGATCGCTCATATCGTTTTATAAAAAAATATTTAAATCATCGATAACAAAATTTTCAATCTGAAATCTTTAATAAGTTTATAATTTATAAATGTTCTTGAAAATTCATTGAAAGTTTTAATATTAAAATATTTATGTAATCTTATGGTATATAGTGTTTAATATATATATATATATTTATTTATTTATTTATTTTATTATTAAATGATATTTTTTACTCATATGGTTTTAAAATCATGTGTATCTTCTTATAATAAAAATGTTAAACCATTGATCATTAATTTTTAACATAATAATTTTAATAGTTTTAGTCATTTATTGTCGTTTTTAAAAATTCAAAATATAACATATACGAAAAAATCTAAATTTTATTTTTATAGCTAATTTGATTGTTTAATTTATTTTAATAATATAAAATTAAACAAAAAATGATGGAGGAGATATACATTGTTATCAAATCTTTATCATTAAACTCATTAATTGTCATATATATATTAGTCATTTATGGTAATTCCGTAGGTTTTATTTAAGGAAAGAAAATATCATATCATATCATTATATCATATAGTTTGACCAACTTATGTATCTAACAACATATAAAAATCGAATGTGGACCTACTTATTTTTCAATTGAATGTAATTGACTACCTAATTGAGTGCCACCTATGCATTGGGGTCTCTTTTAATTAATACAAAATTGAGGTTACATCTTTTCAAATGTTCCTCAATTAATATATAAGGGATTATGCTTTAATTCTGTAAAACCAATTGAAACCTTAATCAAGTAACATCTGTCATTTAGAGTTAAGAACCAGTTCTTAAAATCTTTATGTTTAAAATTTTTCTTCATTTTCTCTTCAATTTTAATTATTTTTCATTTTTCTTAAATGGTTAGAATTTCCTCTAGAGTTGGCCGATGGAGCTGTTATGAGTTTTTTTAGTCCCTCTCAAAAATAAAAATAAAAATAATACACATGACGATCTCTTTTGGGCTGTCTCTCTTATGTATGTCGGGCCTAGAACATGGGCTACCTATTATCATTGCGAATTCGAGTTTCCTGTAAACCCTAGCAAAACCTTGTGAACTCTCTCTATTCACATACGGTGAGCAAAAATGGCTTGGCGCAATGCAGGATCTACCGCTCGTTCTTTTGTATCCGCCGCCGCAAGAGCACCGTCACTCCGTTCTCCTACGGCGGCGCTTCCTCGCCTCCGTCCTTCCCCATCCTCCTTACCTGGCCGTCGCTCCTCCTTTTCATTGCCCTCTAGGTTTGACCTAGCTTCGTCAAATTAGCTCAATCACTTTGAAACTTTATAGTTTAGTACTTCTTGATATCTGATGTTCTACTGTGATTTGAGATCCGTTGTCACCTGAGATCTCAAACACTTGTTTTTTTTTTTTTTGGTAAAATGTTAAATATTATACCAATCTTCAGGAACATAGGAGCACTTGGTTGCACACAATCTTTCTTGCCGCTGTACAGTGTTGTGGCTGCTTCTCAACTTACCTCCCACCTTAATGTTAACTTGCGGGCTTTCTGCGAGCTGTCTAATGCCATTAAGCGCTAATAGTTGAGTGTTACTTTTCTTAGGATTTCGTCAGATAATATGAGAATTAAGCGGGAATTTTTCTTTGTTTGAACATGCTAAAACTACGGATCTTCTTGCGCATTTGATGTCCTTTCTTTTGGTGGTTCTGTCTGTTTGTGTGAATTTTCAATTAAAGAGTTGATTGGGATTGATAAAGAATTGAAATGGTGGGTGATGCAAGTGGATGAGAGCGAGTTCTTATTCATTTTCTTTCTTTTTTTTTTGAAAATACTCCGTTTTATTTTTAGGTGTTGTCACAATGGAAAAACTAAAGCGTATTTTTTGTACCAGATAACATCTTATTCACTATTTCACTTAAGCAGCCAGTGTTGTACTTCAGTCATTACTCAAGCTTAAGATAAGGGTTGTGAATAGACTGAATTGAGCTGTCTTTGACTTGACTTAAAGTTACATAGTTCTTGATTTTGATCCTGATAAAATTTGGGTTATACAACAATTTCGTGTGTTTAGTTTCATGGTGTTCTGAGTTGTGTTGTTATTTTTAAGCAAGTAGTCTTGTTTATCATACAAAAATGATGAAATCAGTGTCGAATATACTTCGTACATGATATGTGATGCGGGCAATGAAGAATTGATGCTTGGAATGTATACGTGTGACAGGTACTTGAAGAGGCTGAGAGTGTATAATGCATCAGTGCATGCATCAGTTACTTTGAAGTGTGTAAGAGATCCAAAGAAAAAATCTTAATCGTTATGTTACTTTCGTTTTAGAAATTTAACTTCCGTGGAATCTCGTTAATTATTAATAGCTGTAGAGCTTTTCGTTTGCTCGGCACAATGGGTTATATCCTCTGAGGGTTTTTTTTTTTTTTTTTGTATTGGAAAGATGCATAAAATACTTAGCATTATCAATAGAGAAAATTACTAGAATGTTACACATTTTATGATTTATTACTAGAATGTTGTACATCTTTGTTTTATTACTAGAATGTTTTCTCTTTCCTAGTAATTTACAATAAGGGGCTTTTGTTATGTTTTATTTTCTGAAACTAATTTTAAAGATCAAAGCCACATCAGTTATTAAAAATCCACATCACATTAGTTATTTTCTGAAACCAAACCGTCTCTATCACTATCACTATCATACATACGGTTTTGTCAAAAAAAGAAGAAGAAAAGAACACGAAGAACTGTGTTGTGTCGAAGAAGGAACCGCAAACCGAAATCCTCTCACCCTTCGAAACCCTCGTCGACATTGTTCTTTACTTCTTCGAACTCTCTCTAACTCTCTGTCGTTGAACTCTCTATAACTCTCTGTCGTTGAACTCTGTCTCGTCGGAGTTTTTAGAAACCGTCGTCTGTACGAAATCGCCTTCACCGCATTCTCATCAACGAGTTCATCTTTTCCGGTAAGATGTCGCGACGTTATATATTTTATTTTGGTTGAGTTTGTGGGTCAGTTATATATTGAGGCTGTGACATGTGATGTGCCATGGGGTAGCGCACCGGGCAAAACAGACATGCATGGTTTGATCATTGGAAGCAGTAATGATATATGTTCATTGTTTGACTCATATCTGCTAAACCACGAGGCTTCTACACATGAAATCACTTGGAGAATGTTCTCAACTCAATTACGGATCTCCTCAAAGAAGAATCAGATCAAACGGAGTTCATATGTGATAGTTATGCTATTTACAAATCAGGTGATCTTCAGTTCTCGCGAATTCAGACCACCCGAGAAGCTCGAAATGGCTAACCTTCTTTCTGATGAACCAACGGTCAATTCAATCATGCCAAAGGTGATTATTCATGTTATAAATGTCCAAAAAAGCATTGGGCTTGATGGTTTTCAAAAAGATTCAAAAACGAGCTTGTTTAGCCCAAATGGAGAAACCGATAAAATATTGGCTAAGAGAAAAGATGGATTTCGACCAGGCCTCAAAGGGACATGTCTTGGCCCATATCAGGAGTATATTCTTCACCTTTCAAAGTCCTGGTCGTGGCTATATGAAGAGGTAGTCCAAGTTTCAGTTAAAGACTTTATTTAGTCAAGTCTTTGTTTCTATTTCCAATGTCTTGTTTTTAGTACATTCTTCTTTGGATCTCTACAACTTGTAATCCTATAAATAAGGCCTTAGAGCCACGAAATAAAGCAGATTGTTTTCCCCTTTTGTTGAGTTAAAACTCTTTGTTCTTTGTTAGAACATTTCTTAGTTTCTTGGTGAGGTTATCTCCAAGTTTCGATCCTTCTTTTGTTGGACCGGTGCGTCACATCCGGCAACGATCGAAGTCTGGTAGTATCTTTGGGCTATTCCGCAACCCTTAGTGTCACCGTTCATACCATCAGTTCTCAATCCTCTCGGATCTGAGTTCATATCAACCTTACCGAAAGAGTGATCCTTATTTTGGTTCTATCAAGTGGTATCAGAGCCACTCTTCCGGTATTGTGTATTTCATTCATCTTTCTCATCTTCCATTTTCTTATAAACACTTCTTCTTCTACCTTTCTTAAATCCGGGCCCCTCATTACCATCCACCATATTAAAAAAAAAAGAAAAAAGAAAGATCTATATATATTAAAAAAAAAAAAAAGAAATCGAAATTTTCATTTGGGGATCGGTGGTGGAAGAGAAAGCCTGCTGGCTGAGGAGAAATCCAGCCTTTGAGGTGGTTAAAACGGATTTCAAAAATCAAAATCTCTTATCTTTCTATCTTGAGAAAATTCCTTTGTTTGCTTGGATTTGCCCATTGGGATTCTTTGATTTGTTCTCTTAGAACATTGAGTAAAAACTTGTGTGTGATCACCTAAATCTGAGAGAAACACTTGTGTGGGTGAGGATCAAACACTTGAGAGTGTGAGGTTTTTATCTACTAACTTTTGTGTTGAGATTTTTCAGGTTTATGATGTTTGGTTTGCAAAGGAAAAGTAACAAGGAGAAGCCTCAACGAAATTCTAACTCTCAAACTCCTTTTAAATATCCTTTGAATTATTTTGATGAGTTTGTTAGTGTGCAGGAACAGCCAGCTATAAGGAGAAAAACAACCAAAGATGTGGCTGATCCAAAAAGGCAACCCTTTCAAATTGATGTCCAACAAATTTGTGATAACCTTGTGAAGGGAGTGGACAAAGCCCTTAAGGACTTCAACAAGAGCCAAAAGAAGAGCACATCCACACGTGCCCCAGTAGCTGAGCCATCCTTGTTCATCAGTAAGAAAGCCCAAGGTGAATCTGAAAACCATTTTGAAGAACTTAAAGATTTTTCAGATTCTCTACCCATTTTTGATGAATCTGATGAAGAGCTAATTGAAAGCTTGATGTTTTGTGAAAAACATTATGATCTTCCTTCTCTTGAAACTGAGTTTAATCTTGATAATGAACAAGCTATTGTAGAACTAACTGTTTTGCAACCGGAGCTTCCGAGTAGTCTTGTTTTGTCTCCACAGGTTTTTGAGGAAGAGCCACTGGATTTTCCACATCAGTGCCCATGTCTTGACACTAGGATATGTTTGGATGATGAACTAGGTCCTATCTTTGATGAGGAGGACGAACTTGGTCCAGTCTTTGATGAAGAAGCAACAAGCATCATATCCACCTTTATGGAGAGCCATCTTTGCTTTGATTCCGGCACAACTACTGCTCCTTCATCTCCTGCCCCTTTGCTTCATGATCTTCAAGAGCACTGTGAGGAACCTTCTTCTCTTAATTCTCTGCCTGACATGTTTGTGAAAGTCAGTACTGAGGATGTAATTCGTTTTGGTCTTGACAAGATGAAAGATTTTTGTGTTTCAAAATCTGTTTTTTATAACATGATTAATTCCTTAAAAATCTTTGAACCTGATAAATGTCTTGATCAATCACGTTTTCAAAATGTCAATGGCATTATTTCTGGAATTATTTTGAGCTCTGATCAGTTCTTGGAACATAACAAAGGTTTTCATCTTCTTGGAAGGCCATTTGATCTTGATTTGCAACAAACTGATTTTTGTGCTGAAAAATCTCTTGATTCGTTAGTTTGCAAAAGAAATAGCTTTGATCTGAGTTCTTCTAGACATGTACTGATCACTGATGAATTGTTTGCATCCTCTTATGCCTTGGACGAAATTTTGATTCAGAAGTTGCTGGAACAGAAATCACTTGAAACTGAAAATGATTTTCGTGATCTTGAATTTTGTGGTTCTGTTTTGCGGCCTGATCTCTTGAGTTTTGAAACTGATAATACTTGGCATTTTCTGAGATCATTTCGTGATAATGGTGTTGTCTTGAGTTCTGATGATATTTTGGTTTACAACACATTCTTTGAGAAATGCCTTGAACTTTTGATAAATGATTCTCAAACTGAACTTAAGCTTGTGTGTTCAGATGTTGGGAAGGATATGCCCATTTTGAAAATGAATACTGTTGTTGCATATCTTGATAAAAAATTTGTCTGTAATATTTACTTTGATGAGCACCTTGAAAGGCTGAAAAATGTGCAATTTGTTCTTGGAAAAGATATCTTGATTTGTGATTTGAACAAATATTTATCTTGCACGTTTGATCCTGGTCTTTTAGTGTTTGTTTTGAGTATCCAGGAAAGACAGGTTCAGCCTCTGAATGAAAGCATTGGCCGAGCCCAACAACCTCAGATTTGGAGAAGCTTTGTTGTTCAAACCGGCTACCTTGGTGCCAGCGACAGAGGTTCAGTCCAAGAAGGATATCTCAACAGTACTAAGGTCTTTTGTCTTGAATCCAATTTTACAAGAACGCCAACTCATCAAGGATTCACTGAGGCTTGGAATGGCATGAAAAGCTTCACGGATGAAGAAGTTATGAATTTTCCAAACCGGAGGTTCTTCAGTCCAACTATCCGCGAGTACCAGATTTCTAAAAGAGATTCATGCCCCAGAAAGAATCGACCTGAGCCAAAACCGATCCTCAATGAACCAAAGGTGTTTCCTCAGTCAACCTCCTGGCCAAACCAAAAGCACTGTAAGGATCATGGGTTGATTATCTCTGCTCATCATGAAAATGTTTTAAAACCGAGAATTTCTAAACGAAATCACATCTTTACTTGGTTGAAAAACGTTTTGTTTAAACCTTTCCATGAATTGTGTTCATTGAGCTGTGCTTTGAAAGAGATTTGGTTTAGGAAAAGGCATGAACCAAAATTTCTTAGGCCAAAGAATCAATTTGATTTCATTCATGATAAGAATTTTTCAGATTTGGCATTGACTCTTTGTTTTCCTGACCGTTTCTCAGCTTGACCTAATTTTAAAATTGATAAACCAATTTTTGGCGATCAGCTTACTTGTTTGAGTCTTGCCCACGTTCTTGATGATTATCCTAAGGGCTTGGATCCTGATCTTGATGTCCTAAAGATAGAGAAACCCTTTGATTATTTCTTTCGCAGATTTGATGTGGTTTCTCTAGTTGTTTTGAATGAACAGGATAAGCATGATCAGTTTCCAAGGAGAGCAAGCGCTGGAGAATGCCTAAGGACTTATGTTCTTCGAACATGGAACTGGAAATACTTGAGGGAAGCAAGTTCAAAACTCCAAGGAAGTTTTTGTCCAAAATTTTCCTTCTCTGAATTTTACATGATTTTAAAATTCTTTTTGTCTGATTCATTTTCTTTTGATTCAGGTAAAATTGATTTGAGGTCAAATCCTTTTGAAGAGGGAGGGAATGATGTGCCATGGGGTAGCGCACCGGGCAAAACAGACATGCATGGTTTGATCATTGGAAGCAGTAATGATATATGTTCATTGTTTGACTCATATCTGCTAAACCACGAGGCTTCTACACATGAAATCACTTGGAGAATGTTCTCAACTCAATTACGGATCTCCTCAAAGAAGAATCAGATCAAACGGAGTTCATATGTGATAGTTATGCTATTTACAAATCAGGTGATCTTCAGTTCTCGCGAATTCAGACCACCCGAGAAGCTCGAAATGGCTAACCTTCTTTCTGATGAACCAACGGTCAATTCAATCATGCCAAAGGTGATTATTCATGTTCTAAATGTCCAAAAAAGCATTGGGCTTGATGGTTTTCAAAAAGATTCAAAAACGAGCTTGTTTAGCCCAAATGGAGAAACCGATAAAATATTGGCTAAGAGAAAAGATGGATTTCGACCAGGCCTCAAAGGGACATGTCTTGGCCCATATCAGGAGTATATTCTTCACCTTTCAAAGTCCTGGTCGTGGCTATATGAAGAGGTAGTCCAAGTTTCAGTTAAAGACTTTATTTAGTCAAGTCTTTGTTTCTATTTCCAATGTCTTGTTTTTAGTACATTCTTCTTTGGATCTCTACAACTTGTAATCCTATAAATAAGGCCTTAGAGCCACGAAATAAAGCAGATTGTTTTCCCCTTTTGTTGAGTTAAAACTCTTTGTTCTTTGTTAGAACATTTCTTAGTTTCTTGGTGAGGTTATCTCCAAGTTTCGATCCTTCTTTTGTTGGACCGGTGCGTCACATCCAGCAACGATCGAAGTCTGGTAGTATCTTTGGGCTATTCCGCAACCCTTAGTGTCACCGTTCATACCATCAGTTCTCAATCCTCTCGGATCTGAGTTCATATCAACCTTACCGAAAGAGTGATCCTTATTTTGGTTCTATCAACATGGGTGTGTCGAGGTTTTTGTTGCGACTGAGTTAAGGTTATGTTGACTGTGCTATGGATTTGTCGAGGATTTTGTTGTGTGTGAGTTAGGGTTATGTTGCGGCTGAGATATGTGATTGTCTAGACTTTTGTTGTGTCTGAATTAGGGCTTTTTGTTGTGGCTGAGTTATGGTTATGTTATAACTGAGTAATTATTATGTTATGGCTGAGTTATGGTTATGTTATAACTGAGTAATTATTATGTTATGGCTGAGTTATATATATGACCTAATATATTTTAATATTATGATATGGCTGTGTTATTTTTATGTTGTGGCTGATTTATTGTTGTGTTATATGATCAGATGGATGTTAGTCAAGTCGAACCACGTGATTACCCTCCAAGACTTTACCCTTCTAACCTAGAAGGTAAAGATATCAATCATAATTTCCGTGCATGATATTTCCCCCACATTAAAGAAACAATAGGACTCGATGTGTGGGAAGAACTGGTGAACTCTCCCATTGGAGTAGTTGCTAGGCTACTTTCACGCGAAAGCATTTGGTCTGGTAGGACCATACACTATCTGCTATGTAGACAGCTGCGAGTGCATAAAAAGGAGATATGGTCTGTTGTGGTTGATGATGTTATCAGGTTTAGTTTACTCGAGTTTGGTGAGATCACTGGGTTAAACACAGGTCCATTGCCAACAGAAAGTTTTGAACCTGATCAATACAAAGAGTTTTGGGAGGAGTTGAAGGTGCCGCTTGGGATGGGACCCAAGTATGATGAGCTGAAGGCAGCATTAGAGTTCTGTCCTGGTTGGAGTTTTGAAAAGCGTAAGTGGTTGGGGATGTTATTTCTTCAAGCCATGGGACTGTACTGTTTGCATCACAATTCAAGGATACCCTTTCAAAGTGCAATAAGGGTATTCGACGATGAAGCCATGAGGTCGTATCCATGGGGTCGGACTGCATACGAAGTTCTTGTTGACTCTCTGAAAACACTGTCTCCAGATGGAAAGTCATACACAGTAAGCAGCATGAAGGACGTTTTATTGGTTTGAGCGTATGAGTCCATCGTCTGTTTCGGTGAGAAGTTTGGGAGAGTGGTCAACAATGAAGACGTTCCTCTTTTGCGATGGGGTGGAAGACGTACACGTTCAAGTTTTGATACTGTCTTGTCTGACGAAATCAAAGATCATGGCGAGGTAATGTTTAACTGGTACTTATACGACTGAGTTAACATCTACTTAATGGTTGAGTTTATTTTATATTGTTGCCGAATTAGTCTATTTGATGGCTGAGTTTATTTTATATTGTGACCGAATTAATTTATTTGATGGCTTGGTTTTGTGTTATTTGATGGCTGAGTTTATTTTATATTGTGACTGAATTAATTTATTTGATGGCTTGGTTTTGTGTTATTTGATGGCTGAGTTTATGATAAACTGCTGTTGCAGGTCCGTTTGAGGAGAATGGTTATGAAGGAGTCAATTGAAGAGATGTTTCCTGTATGGTCGGATGAACCTGACGATCCACAACTCGTTAGGTTGGTAGAAGACATACACGCAGGTAGATACGTGAAAGGTTTCTGGGAAGTACAGAGGGATGAGCAGGGGAAGGGGAATGAGAAGAAGAAGAAGAAGAAAACGAAGGGAGTTTCATCAGAAGCTGAGCCATCAACAAAGAAATAGAAGAAAGAAGCTGCTGAAACGAGAAAGGGTTCTAGCGAGGAGGAAGCTGTATTGGACAAAGCGACTCTGACGAATCTTGTGAGTGCTCTGCAGAATATTTCAGCAAAATTTGACGCTTACGATTTTGACCAGAACCGGCCAGTGATGGACGAGAAGACCCTAGATAATGTGGTGAAAGCTGTAGTGCAGCAGAGTCTGAAAGTTTTGGGGGAAAGGAAAATTCCCGACAACGATGCTAAACTCTCCTCCGCCGGCGTAGAAAAATCTTTATCGGTGACATCATCACCTCGTAGGAGGTCGCCACCGGAAAAGTCGGACAAAAGTCCAGTGGTAGAACCGCAGGCCCAGGAGGAGAAGTCTGTAAAAACTCCAGTGACAGAACCGCAGCAGCAGAAAAAGCCTGTCAAAAGTCCAGAGCCGCCGCAGCAGAAAGAGAAGGCTGTCAAAAGTCCGGTGCCGCCGCAGCGGAAGGAGAAGGCTGTCAAAAGTCCGGTGCCGGCGCAGCAAAAACAGCAGAAGTCAGTCAAAAGTCCAGCGTTAGCTGAGACCCCTGCAAAGAAGAATTCGGAGCTTGAGAAGGATACAGTGGTGAGAAGGATTTTGGGTGATGATTTTAATGAAATTGATTTCATCAGTGTTTCTCCTGCAAAGATTACTAAGGATGCTAAGGATGGTAAGGATGCCAACGTTCCAGCCTATGGACGCGGCTTACGGGGCAAGGCCAAGCGTACTGTTACTGTAAAGGATGAGGCTATCGAGGATAAGAAAAAAGCACAGCGGGCAGAGGCTGCGTTGAAGAGGAAGGAGAAGCAAGAGGCTAAGAAAAAAGAGAACGAGGAGAAGAAACAGAAGAGAAAAGCGGCTGAGTTACAAAAGAAACAAGAGGCTGGGTTACAGAAGAAAAAGAAGGAAGACGAGGCTGAGTTACCGAAAAAAAGAAGGAAAAAGAGGCTGAGTTACCGAAGAAGAAGAAAGAAGAAGAGGCTGAGTTACAGCGGTCTGAGGAATGTGTTGTGACCAACGACGAAGTTCTTGCGGAAGATAACGCATTGGCGGCGGAGTCTGATGTCGAGCCAGCTGAATTGATTAGATCTTCCGTGATAAAGGAACTTCGGGAGAAATCAGTTAAGTTATCTCCACAACGGTTTTCATTGACGAACCTTGATTCAACACCAGATTTTCCGTACATTGGAGACAATGGACAGACGACTTGCATGAGGAAGAACATTACGCCTTCATCAGTAATATACGACCCTTGCGCACCTGTTGATCCGGCGCGACTGGAAAAACTGAAGCAACACATTAAGGCGTTTCACGTGGATCTGATCAAGGAGAAGATAGATTGCTACGATCCAATCTATGGAGAGTCAACACCCGAAAGTGAGCAAAAAATGCTAAATGCTTTTAGACCTCTACTGGAGATGCTTCCCTGGATGTTGAATGAGCTTATTCCTGCCGATCTCCGAAAGCATTCTAGGAAGAGGTTCGCATTCAGACGGAGGAGCAAAAGATACTTTCCACAAAACAACATGT
The DNA here is from genome assembly GCF_020379485.1 of Brassica napus. Lineage (NCBI taxonomy): Eukaryota > Viridiplantae > Streptophyta > Magnoliopsida > Brassicales > Brassicaceae > Brassica > Brassica napus. The sequence goes on from NC_063440.1 coordinate 4,146,426, forward strand.
CAGGTGATTGTGGGGTTTATTCGTTGAAGTTTGTGGAATGTCTAGCGCTTGGTGTAACTTTTGATGGCATAAACGATAGTAATATTCAAGGGTTACGGGTGAAGATGGCAGCATATATCCTCGAGGAAGGAGGAAATGTTGGAATGAACAATTTGTTTTCATAATGAAACTGTGTTTGTTTGTGAACCTGTGTTTGTTGTTATGTTAACTATTTGACTTTGGATAACTGCTGTAATAACTCAGTCGTATCGATTAGTAATACTCAGCCAGTACTCATTGATAACTCAGTCATACCTCAAACATACCCTAGAATCAAAATAATTAATAATTTTTCATTTGAATGTTATATATAAAGTCCAATTATCAAAATAATTAATAATAACTCAATGTGTGAGCATGATCTTTGTTGACTATACGAGTTTGGAATCGATTATAATCTTGAGGTATATGTTGTCTCTTACGAGTACCTAAAACTCTAGGCAGTGATATGAGGTGTGAGCATGATTCAAAACACGTAAACTGTTATTGTGTTATTTATTATGAATTTGTGATATTTATCATATCTTGTGGTTCGTACATCATAAATCATAACCCTAAACAATCTTATTCGGAACCCAAACCCTAAATAACTAAACCCTATACCCTAAACGGCAAACAACAAATCAGCCGTAAAGGTCTTAATAACTCAGCCTGTTAGTGTAAGTTAATATTTACATATGGCGCGAAAATTTTAGATATTTTATCTCGCGACCTTTAATGTTCTATACTTGCCCTATAGATAGCCCCCTTCTCTTGCACCTTCTCGCCTTATCTCACTAGAAAACCTAAACAATATCTCTATATCGCCTTACAAAGTTATGATTGTTCCTGGTTATTCAGAAAGGTTAGAGAACAGAGTCAATGAGATACTAAACTCTGAAAATCGTGAAAACCTTCCCGTTCTATACCCTGGTCCGGGTGTCTTGCTTGACAGCGTAATCTGGTTTAAATTTCTAAGCGATCTCTCCGTGGCCATCCCGTCGATTTTAGCAGAAGGATGGGTTCATGATTGGCCGACATGGCGCGCCATTCCCGATCATTTTAAGGAACGCTGGTTTCTTCAACTCGCTGTAACGACAACATCTTTGAATTGTTTTTGATATTAGACATAATAACAGCACTTACATTTGGAAATTGGTTTTTTGTTGTAGCGCAAACGCACGTGGGCACGAAGATATAATTTTCAAGTTTGGACAAATTTTAATCTGGTGGCCAGAACGGTGTTTCGTTGTCAGATGCGCCTCTTGAAGAGGAGGTGGGCACATGGGGGTGAGAAGCCTGCGTGGATGCTAACTAGAGTTTGGCGTGATCTTGTCCACATGTTTGAAGAATTTGGTCCTGATAATTTTGGTTTTAGAAATTGATTTGTTGTTTTTGTTTGTATTCAGCCGTCAAGTTCTTGTAAAGTTGTTTAACTCAGCCGTTAAGTTTCTATAAAGTTGTTTAACTCAGCCATTAAGTTTCTATTAAGTTGTTTAACTCAGCCGTTTAGTTTCTATAAAGTTGTTTAACTCAGCCGTTAAGGTTTTATAAAGTTGTTTAACTCAGCCGGAATTGTTTGCGTCAAACGTCAGTGTTTCAGTTAAGTAACTCAGCCGTAATACGAATTAAGATACTAATAACTCAGCCTTATATTGTAAAAATACAAAGCCATAGTTAACGCTATTTTCAGCCTTACATTATCGAGACTACTATTATTAGAGATATGAATTAAGATACTAATAACTCAGCCTTACATTATCGAGACTACTATTATTAGAGACCTTTATTCTCTTATTATTATGTGCATGAGAAATTTCGTTTGCATTGAGAATATCGAGACTCATTATTATACGGCTGGCACGCATGTATCGGATTATTTACATAATCGAGGTATTGTTATTTTTAATGTAACTCAGTCAATACGTCTACGTTAACTCAGCCAAAATATAGACGCTAACACAGCCGTAATACGAATTCAACTTAAGTGTTTGATAAAATAATAAAGAACCTTTCGTATTTCTTGATTTGATTGAGTATTCGTCATAATTAAAGTGCATCACGTGTGTGGAAAAATACGGCTCAAACCTAATATCGATGCATTTAATAGTTTATTAATTTAAATTATTCCTCTTTATTTGAATTTTTTAAAAAAAATGATTTTATATTACTACCACTATTGTTTTAACTTTGTCTTTCACACCAATTTCTCTTTCATTCAAAGAAAATGTCTTCTTCATCATCTGTGTCTGGTAACACTTACTTTCACCGCCGGCATGTGGAAAGAGGAACGCCGAAACAGTGTTGGTGTGGTAAACCCGCTGAATTATGTACATCTGCATCACGGGCTAATCCAGGAAGACTGTACTATTGCTGTCGCAAAGGATATATTAAGGTTTGATTTTTAATTTTATTCATTATACTGTCAATGTGATACTAAGAGCTGGGCATGTTGGTGAAATCAGAGACATTTATTCAAATGGGCGGACGAGTGCTTGGTGGAAGAGGTAGAAGATATGAAATCGGTGATGAGTGACATGACCAAAGGCATATCAGATCTGAGAGTAGACGTTGGTCGGTTGGAGAAAGAACTCGGTAAAGCGGAAAAGATGAAGTGTTTGATGTTTCCAGTGGTGGTTTGTGGGTTTGGTATGGCCATATTTTGGCACTATTTCTTTGCGTAGTCATGTGTTGTAATCATAATTTAGACGCAATGTTTTTAGTAACTCAGCTATTACGTTCAATGCAACTCAGCCAGTACGTTAATTAATTCATAATCAAACAATAACCCAGCCATAATACGAGTATTCGTCAGTCATAACGTTTTAATAACTCAGTTATAACGTTCACTGCAATTCAGCCGTTACGTTAATTAAGTCACTATCAAACAATAACCCAGCCATAATATGAGTATTCGTCAGTCATAATGTTTTAATAACTCAGTTATAACGTTCACTGCATCTCAGCCGTTACGTTAATTAAGTCATAATCAAACAATAACCCAGCCATTATATGAGTATTCGTCAGTCATAATAAGATAGTAACTCAGCTATAACGTTCAGTGGAAGTCAGTCATAATCAAACAATAACATAAACAATAACTCAACCATAATATGAATATTAGTCAGCCATAAAAAGAGACATACATAAATTTCTGGTTCGACATACATAAGTTTAGGTTCAAAATCACTCTTCCCTTTCCGGACATACACACATTAGTGGAGTAGTTTTCCCATCTCCAACCACATTGAACACAAATAAGTCTCCTATGGCGCATCTGTTAGCACGACAGAACTTTCTCCAGCCTCTTCTGATGTAATACATGCCGTCTGCTTCGCTAAATCGCAAACTCACAGTCCATGAATTTCCCTCTTTGTTGACAAGTATTATCTCTTGGCATTGTTTGTTCAAAGCAGTACAAGTCGTAGCTCCCTCAGGAAGATACTGCAAACACAGAACGTAAAGACACAGAACAGATCAAACCATATGTTAATAACTAACTAAATACTGCAAACACAGAACGTAAAGACACTGAACAGATCAAACCATATGTTAATAACTAACTAAATATGGTCTATAACTGAAAATCGACTCACAAGTTTGTCTTCTTTTAGATTCGAAGCAGTGACCTCAGCCTGAAAACAATAGTCAAATGAGAAAGAAGGAGCATCATCCGCATCGGCTTCTTCCTTGATGATGTGAGGATGTGTATACTGAATCTCACAACAGCTAGGACCAAATGGTGTGACATGAAACACCATATCTCCTTCGTGTTTGAAGATGACAATGTCACCGATTTGAAGGTCATGTGCTGTGGTGAAATCTTTCCAACCTCCGGTGAGTCTCCTGCCTTCTTGTATCACTTCCCAAGTTTGATCTGTAGCGTCCGATCTTAGTTTCCATGTTTTCCGGTTTGTCTTCCCTTCTATGTGCTGTGAGAAGAAGCCAAGTGGTATTGTCTGCAGGTCAGAAAAGCCAAAGTTAAGCAAACTCTAAAATAGGAACATATACACATGAGAAATAGAGAGTGTGTGTCTACCACGCCACTGTGGAAATCGGGAAGCAGAGGCTTCAAGAAATGAGGTTTGTGCGAATTAGGCATCTGCAAACAAGAAAAGAATGGGAAGAAAACATCATCGAACCTAAGCTGAATCCACAAATCTGCAAAAGAGAGGCTTCGGTTTTACCTTCGTATCGAGACGCTTCGAAATCGCCTGTCGTCGAGAGCTTTTCTTTTTTTTCGCGTTGGGACGAAAATGATTTCTTTTTTTTTTCCTTGTGTAAAGTAAATAATGCCGGAAAATATAACTCAGCCGTAACATTGTTAATAATTAATAATGCCGAAGAATAAAACTCAGCCGTAACATTGTTAATAATTAATAATACCGAAAACTAAACCTCAGTCGTAAAATTGTTAATATTTAATGATGTCGAAAAATAAAAGTTGGCCAAAAGAGTCATACATAATTTAACTCAGTGTCGAGTTATGTCCTGACACGCATGTCCGAGTAATTTACGATATCGAGGTCATTATATGTTTATTTTATTTAGACACGCGTGATCTTTATATTTAATATGATTTCCCTATTATATTTCCAATATTTACAAGTAAAGATAAAGGAAAACCAGAGTCGACTTCTAAAACCTAAAGTAAGTCTCTTTCGTCCAAAATCGATTTTGAATTATTTTTTGTATTTTGGCCTTGTTCGATTTTGCATTATTTTTTGTGTGCTATGATGTATAAATTAGATGGATCTACAGCGTGGAATTCCAAGGACGTGCGACTGTGGAGCTGCTACCATTGTGTTAACGTCAGGTACAATAAAAAATTCGGGTAGAAGATTTTATCGATGTGGAGCAAATTCGGGTCAAAACCATGTTTTCAAATGGCTTGATGAAGCACATGATGAAGAGTTTGTAGTTGTGGCAAACAAACTCGCGACGATAGAGCAGAATTTGGCCGCTATAAAAGCAGAATTAGATGATATGAAGAAAGACATAACTGAGATCATAAAAATTATTGAATGTCTTAGGATGAAGTCTTAAATGTATTAGTTGCTACTACTACTTCTTTGTTTACTCAGATTCTGTACTCATAAGTCAGTCTATGTTTATGTAACTCGGATTTAACTCAGCCGTTGTTAATTTCTTCCGAAACAACAACTCAGTCTTAACGTTTAGGTGAACAATCAAAAAACAGTCATAAGATGAATAAATGAGAATAACTCAGCCGTAAGATGAAAATAACTCAGCCGTAAGATGAAAATAAGTCAGCCATAAGATGAAAATAACTCAGCCATAAGATGAAAATAAGTCAGCCATAAGATGAAAATAACTCAGCCATAAGAAAATAAGTCAACCATAAAAACAGAATATATAACTTTTTGTTCGACATACATAATGGCATAGCAAAAAACATAAAAAAGATAAGATTCTGATGCAGAGACATCTTCACCACTTACTTGTGTCCCTAAACAGGCTTATCGGTTCAAAATCACGAAAGAACAAGGAAATCTCTTTGATCCAGAAACAGCGCTCACACATGTTGTCGTCCTTAGTCACATCAATGTGCCATAGGCAGAGACATTGTCGGTCCACAACATTTGCACATTGGCAAAGGTAGAAGGACGGAACATAAGTAGAAGTGAACATGGCCTTAATTTGACGGAACTCGTCAGTATGCCACAAACCCCATCCCCATTTCGCATCTCGAACAAGTTTCCCGACCCTGTCAACAGTTGCTCTTGGAATTCTCCGAAAATACTGCGCATCACCGTAAAAGATTGCTTGAGTCATAGCGTGTGTATACACTGCACGCTCATATCCTGCATCTGCTGCACGCTTGAGGAGAGAAAGGCCATAATCTTGCTCATCGTATGAGTAGAAAAACTGTACACCCTTTACATAAATTGTGCTTGGATTGTTCTCAGCGTAGCAAGTTTTCAACAACTGAGATGGCATAATGAGACCCCAGGGAAAGGATAACACATCGAAATAATGGTATACCCTACGCATCTCTGCTAACGCCTTCATCGACCTGGACGATGCTCTGAGGCGGTAGAGATCTTGGAAGGAGTTACGGGCCACACGTTCAACCACCATTGCCTGAAGATCTTCAGGCAATTCAAGCAGAGGGAAATATTCCATTTTCTCTGAGAGGACAGTTGTGTAAAAGATAGAGAGTTGAAGATGTGTAATTGTTTGAGAAGTACCTTATTTATCTGCAGTTAACGGTTGTAGTTTCGTATCGCGGCGTTTCTTATTTCTTATTTTGAGCGGGAATTTAATCCATAACTCAGCCGTGTATTACAATAACTCAGCCTTAGTTGACTTCGCGACGTTTCGTGTTTCTAGCGGGGAAGTTTTTTTCAACTGCGTTTGAATAAAAGAGCTGACATTAGAAATCACGACAATTATTAGGCGTGTGAGTAACATTATCTCAGCCAATGAAGATTAATTTCTCTTAATTTAATTCGCTACTTTCGTATTCCACTTTATAATCAATAATTACGTAGGGGCTATTACGTAACGTAGGGCAATTAAGTACGGACATTTCGTTTTTCGATGTCTGTGTCTCTCTTGAGTAATGGGAAGCGGGCAAATCAATGAAAATAAAAACCCAACCACAATACAAAATTTGAAAAACATTAACGCAGCCGTCATAGAACATTAAAACAAAAAAACCCAGCCGTATTACAACACAAAACCCAGCCGTATTACAATTAATAATCCAGCCGTTGTGCAAATCAATGAAAATAAAACCCAGCCGTATTACAACACAAAACCCAGCCGTATTACAACACAAAACCCAGCCGTATTACAAAACAACATGAAAAGCAATTGCTTATATCGGACAAGTTCTCGCATTATGTCCACTTTGACTGCAACGAGAACATATGTGCTCTTTCCTAGGACGTTTGTTTGCAAGTGCAACTTCTAAAGCAGATTTCATCCTATTTTTTTAGGTCTTCCCGGTTGTTGACGAATAAACGGTGGAAAGCACTGTACGTTAGCCACGTTATCTGGAACAGGTAGCGCTGAGTCAACCGGCATGACCGATTCAGCGTATGCGCTAGCTAAATAAGTGCTTTTATAGTAAGGACTGCACAGTGATATACGAGAAACATTTCTTTCCTCTGCAGCTGCGATTGCGTGTACACATGGTATTTTCTCGACATCGAAACGCCGACATGTGCACTTTCGCTCAACCAAATTAACAACATTCAAAGACTCGCCAGCAGCGCCATATTTAACTTCAGTGTGATGGTCATCAATCCTTTGAACCGTCCAATCCCGGGAGGCACTTACACGTCCCTATTAACAAAACCCAATATTCGTGAAACGGCTTACTTATTATTTATAAAGCTGGCTTATGCAATATAACGACTGACTTATTAGATTTAAAGACTGACTTATTTTACTGTTACGACTGACTTACTTGTAATAGTTTCTCCACACCGCGCGTGAGTGTGGTTGACTGCGATCTGGCATCCACTCTTCGTTCAGCAAACCATCTGGTCATCATAACCCGTATCGATTCCAATATTCGAACAATGTTAAGACCTCTAGCATGCGATAATGCTCTGTTCATTGATTCCGCTATGTTCGTAGTCATCAAATTGTACCTCTCGCCCGGGAAATAAACACGTGTCCACAGTCTGACATCAGCTCTTTCGAGGTAGCCGTGGAGATCAGGATTAAGTGCTTCAATCTCCTCGAAAATCATATCAAAGTCAGACATTCTAAAACATCTCGCCGCTTTCTTCACCAGCCGAAATACATCTTTTCCTTTGTACCGTCCCAATATGTTTTTATACAAATGATAGGTGCATATTCCACGAGCAGCTAACGGATACACATTTGTAATTGCTTTCCCTATCGAGTTATGCCTATCTGATATTATCGCAAGACCCTCCTGGTCAGGAATCAACACTTTTAGTTGCGTAAAAAACCAATTCCACGAATCATCATTTTCAGTGTCAACCACTGCGAAGGCTATTGGAAAAATCTGAAAGTTACCATCCTGAGCTAGTGCTGTGAGTAGCGTCCCTTTATATTTACCATTAAGAAACGTACCGTCGACGACAACAACTTTGCGCATGAAAGGAAACCCATTAACGCTCGCACCAAACGCAAGAAACACATACATGAATCTTCCAAGCTCATCGATTTGAAGACGCGTAACTGTATTCGGATTTGCCCTTCTTATCATGTATAAGTAAGAAGGCAAGAGTTCAAAACCACACTCAGGTGTGCCCTCATCGATTTCCCTTGCACATTTAAGCGTCCGGTGTGATTTCCAATATTCCATCTGCTCACATGAAAAAACAATTTACATAACTCAGCCACATCATATCATTAAGACGGTCACAACGTAAACATAACTCAACCATAGTTTTGTAACTCAGCCATTTCTAACATAAAATAACCCAGCCTATACTCTACCATAACTCAGCCGTTGTAACATAATTACCTTTACACCAAACTGCTTAGTGATAGCTATTCCGACACTCTCAGGGCGAACGGCCGGACCAACGTCGCCGAGAAAGTTCTTGTACAACTCTCCTAAAATATCCGGTGTTGCATTTCGAGATCGATTAGAACGCTCAGTTACAGAACATGCATGATCCGAGTCGTAAATACGAATATAAAACTGCGGGGACAATCCTTCGGTAGATGCACGAACTCTCCATGTACATCCATCAACCCAACACTTAACAACGTATGTTGTCAGGTTTGATATTTCTACATCAAAATCAAATTGATGCCTCACTGTAAAAAGTTTCAGTCGTCTCTTCAAATGCTTTTTAGTCAAGTATCGTTGTCCTACCGCAAGGTCTAACGACGACATCTCCAACTTCAAAACCTCCAGATTCCCTTTAGATTCGCTCATCAAGAAGTTCTGATATCTCTTCTTGGAAGGTAGCGTTGGTGAATCTTCGTCTTCTTCGATAGGAGACTCACCGTATGTGCTGAAGTTATCATCTTCAGATGACGCACCGTCCGAGTCATCGAACATATCAAATCGACTTTCAAATTCATCATCTTCTTCGTTTTCTTTGCCTATTTCATCTTCTCCGGCTACGTCGTGTATTTCAACGTTACTAAAGCAGTCATTCTCAATTTCATCTTGTTCATCCTCCAAACTGCAACCATCGTAACTCCCATTCTCTATAGACTCAACTTCTAAAGCTTCTTCTTCTAAAGCTTCTTCTTCTGAAGCGTCTTCTTCTGAAGCTTCTTCTTCTGAAGCTTCTTCTTCTGAAGCTTCTACGTCTGAGCTGTCATCCTTTTTCTCTGTAATCTCCACACAGAGACGTAGTTGTTCGCTTTTCTTTAAGCTTAGAAAACATTGCAATTGTCGAGTGTTGGACACGTAAACTGGTGGAGTGTTGTGCGCCATTGTTTTCAATGTTTTATTCGAAAACATGTAGCTAAGCAGAATATGAACCTTCAAATCATTCAAACCGTAATCGTCGATGACAGACTTTGTGAAATCTTCAAGTTTAGTTTTCTCACCTAAATGAAGAACTCTACACCCTCTACTGTCGACGTTGAATACATATCGTTTTTTCATAATCCATTTACCGGAAACAATAATAACGGGATCCATTACCATATGAGAAAGATGAAGAGGATAGATAACTGAGATGATGAAGAAGAAAAGAAAGGCTGTGTAATCATTCAAAAATAAGATGAAGAAGACAACTGAAAGGTCTCGTAACTCAGTTGTAAATTGGGCGACCGTTAGTGATGACATGTCAAATCCGAGTTGATGACATGGCAGATGACATGGAACATCGATTAATCAGCCGACAAACAAATCAGTAACTCAGCCAAAATAAGTCAGCCATCATGTTTACACTTTGTCAGCCGATACATGGAAACATTCTAGTAATTAATCTTTTGACGGTAAGTCAGCCGCAATAAGGATGAACAACCATATGTCAGCCGTATCGTTACGTAAATCAGCCATCAAACGAGAACATTCTAGTAATTAATCTTTCGCTCATACGTCAGCCGCAAAGCAGCTGAGTTTACTGTTTATCCATGCTTTAACGGCTGACTAATACAAACCCAGTCGTAACAGCATCCCATAACTCAGCCGTGGCTTCAATAACCCAGCCCATCCATGTTCCTTTACTCAGCTGAAAAAAAGTTTCTCAGCCGTTTCTTAACCACGACTCAGCCAAATTTTCCAGAAATCAAACCGCCGATGTATAAGTCAGCCGTCATTTGTATCATTAAGTCAGCCGTGATCACATAACTCAGCCGGATTTCTGTAAATCAGTTGTATCGGCAAGCTGACTTATAGTTCTAAGTCAGCCACTTTCACTTAAGTCAGTCGTATGTATTAAGTCAGCCGTAACGTAAAGATAAATCGGCCGTAACTACGTATCTATCGCTTAACAGCTGACTTAATGAAAATACGGACGCGAATTCCTCCGTGGCGCCGGTTTTTTGCCTACGTGGCAGCGAAAAGTAATGGCATTCTCGTAAATACGTTTTTTCTCATAACGTAAAAAAAGGGTACGCTTGGTATCGAAAATATTCTAGTAATAAAAAAAAGATCTGTATATTTTTGTTATAGTGGTTATTTTCCAACAATTGTATCGGAATTATAAGAAATTAATTTACTTGTTTTTAACGCTTGTATTAATTCAGTAAAAATATAAAACTTAATATATGTATATTATAAATATAAATATATATATTATTAAAGAAAACTAATTATATATTGTAGTTTTTATATATAAATCATTTACTGATTTACCAATTACTTTATTAAATACATTTATGAAAGCATATTGATACTTTTTTGTCATTGTCTCTACCAATCAATACATCCTCATGTGTATCAATAACACATGATGGAGAAGGCTGACACCCACGAGTGACAAAGGTCTAACAGAGGGGATAACTTCTAGAAGGAAGATGGGTGTTTTAGAAGGCGATTGAGATTAAGTACAAGGAATAATCACTATCTATTCCTGAAAGACAGATATGTATTCCTAACGGCTTGATGAGGAGAGGGTGCTGATGTGTCCTTCACGTCTGAGTGTTTATATTATCTTTTGCTTTCATAATGTGAGGATGTAGAGTGAATGATCAACAAATTGTATGGGAGTGAGAGGGATCCATTGAAACTCTCTCATAACTATCTAATTTACTTTATCATTTGATATTAATACAAGTAATTCTCTTAAAAGTGAGCATTTTACATTTTACACGTAACAAACATGTAATCAGAGCCTCATACGATCAATTTCATGGCACCTTAGGAAAAAAAATCTGATATGGTGGCGACGGTGGAAGAGTTGCAGAAGAAGGTGAGTAAGATCGCACCATTGAGCATGGTCTAGAGGAGATAAAAGCTAAAAATGGGGAAGCTGAGTGTTCTCTTGGAACAGCTTATGACTGATGATGATGAGGCAAATGTTGGGGGTGGATTTACATCCTCCCTCAAGGCCCATTAGACAATAAACTAGACTCATTTTACTATGAAGTCCTAGCTTCTTCTTTGTATAAATAGAGATACAACTCTCTTTATCAAGGATATCTTCTTCCCCATTTTAGACCTAGAACACTTCTTACAAAGGGTTTATGGATTCTTAGACTTATTTACACTTGTAATCATACATGTAAAACAATCTTTGATCTATAAATTCTTTTAGATGTTCATTTCTTATTTGATTCTTTGAGATTTCTCCTAAAACCTCAAGAATCTAATCTTTTATCTTTAGATTCTTTTATTGTATTGATTCAACAAACACTACCAGCAAAAACACCATTTTTGGATCAAACAATTGGCGCTAGAAGGAGGGGGTTCAAGGAAAAATATCTTGAAATCTATCAAACTTGAGAGAAAAAGAAAAAAAAAAAAAATCTACAACGTCGTCTTGTTTCTTAGAAGTGACGAGTTTGACCAATCTGAAAGTTTCGAACTTTGGAGGATCTTTGGTAACATCAACAGCCGAGCTTTATGAGAAAGCTTCTCAGACCACTCGCTGGATGTTTGGTGAAAGCTGGAGATGGAGATCTCAGACCGCTTCTCCCTCGTGCTCTCCTTGTCGGCGTCGAAGTCAGATGCGTGGAGACGGCGAAGCGAGGAGATGATCAGTTCATCGTCACTGCTTTTGGACCGTGGTCGTCGAGATCTTCTAGACTTCTGTGACAGCGTCCACACCATAAGAAACAAGACGAACGGACAGAGGATCGGGAACATGAACCTTCGTTGTTGCTTCATAGCTTCTTGCCAACACACGGGTTTGGTTCTACGGAGCAAGAGATATGGGTCAAGGTTCGGAGCTTTCTTCAACCAACGAAAAAGCTTTGCTTTTGATGTACACACCAAAGAGCCAAAGACCCTGACAGAGCTTGTCGTCTCGATCCTCATAGACGGCGCCGGTGAAGCTCGCCGTCTCAATCCACCGGTGAAGCTTCCGTCTCAATCCGCCGGTGAAGCTTTCGTCTCGATCCGCCGGTGAAGCTCGCCGTCTCGTACTTCCACTCTTCAAGATCGTAACAAACCTGTAAATTGATCTTAAGAAACTCACGGCCACGATGAAAGGAGATGAGTCTCATAAAGCTTACTACTTTGATTGAAGTATCTGCTAAAGACAACAGATTTTGTAATTACCTCAACACAAGCTTGCCATCTTTACGACAATTGTTCTGTTCCTCCTCTCCTTTTGACATTAAGCTGGGGGACTTGATCAGCGAGAATGGCGACAAGATTCGAGGAGAACAAGAAGAAGCGCGGTCACTTTAGTGCTGGACACGGTCGCATCGGGAAGCATCGATCTCAGCAACTCCCTCTCGGATGGTTCATGCCGGCGCGGAAACCTCTACGGAAGACAAGCTTGGCTTCGCTAGGATCCTGGTAGAGAGTGTTCATGTCTCTTGAACTCTCCGTTCCTGTCTCTCTCTCTCTATGCTGCCAGATCGCGGTTTTAGAGATTTGGCTCCGTTCATTACCGGTTCTCTGTTTCCTTTGCTCTGCTAGAGCTGCTAGTGAGAGCACTAGGTCTAGTTATTACAGCCTTCACATGGTTCAGGAAAGCTAGAGCTGAGATGGGAGAGTAACATCACTTTCTGGAAAAGCTTGGGACTTTATCTTGGCAAAACTCAAGTCTCTAGCTCGCCGTCTCGTGCTCGCCATCTCGTGCTCGTACCATAACTCCACCATCTTATCCAAGAAGGAAACAGCTTCAGCATCTCCCAAAGAAGAAAACAGAGGAACTTTGGATAGACCACGACAAGTTCGGTCTCTCTTTATGCTCATCTCATGATCATCAACACCATCAACGCGCATCCCCGAGCTTGACGTTGTCAAGATCACGTCTTAGCCTCTTCGTTGGATTCAGATCACGTTATCTTGGCATTGATTGGAGCTCCAGACTTGTTCTCAACAAAGTTCAATACTTTATCTCAGCAACAAAGGCTGTCTCGTTACAAGCTTCTCGTCTCATCCTTTCACTTATTACAATGAAGCTCAAGGCTTGTTCCCCGCAAAGATCAAAACGATCCATTGAGGCAGAGCTCACCACCAGAAGGCTGCTTGCGAGATGTTGGATCATGCAGAGATGAGGACGTGACATTGGCTTGTCGACTAGAAGGCTCAATCTTTCACACTCCATCTGTGGAAAGAGCTCATCATGAGATCATCCTTCTTCAGCGACTAGCAGCAACTACTTGTCCTCAAAGATAAGTATTCTATAATCTTGATTACTTTATTGGTTGCAACCTGTGCATGCTGTTTAGTTATAAATAAATTACTAACATCGTATGCAAGAGCTGAGCAATTATCTGATCATCATCATTGCTTGCTTATCAATTACACAAAACTTTGATTATCTCTTTTGAATAAACTTGATCGGATGATAATCATCATATTTTTCTTTGTGTGCCAGGATCAATTGCAAGGCAGACATATGACGAGCTCAGACTCCGGTACAAGCTCTAGCTGACGTGATCAAGGTCCGCACAACTCCTGCTGACTTCATCGTCGCCAATCACGAGCTCACCACTGCCCTCGCAACTCCACAGCGCGTTCATCAACGTTATCATAGCCTGACAAGCATACACGCCAATAACTTGCTCGGCACACACGATCTCAACACGAGACTTCGGGTCGGCAATAGTTCGGTAAACATGTATTTTAGGCACGAGTTTAAATTGAACTTGCTGTTTATTAGGCACGAGTTTGTGGTCGACTCGCTTATTGTTAGACACGAGTTTACAGAAACTCATCTTTGGCTAGGCATGAGTTTACAGAAGCTCTCCTTCTACACGAGCTCTCAGTAAACTCGCCTCTGTCTTAGCATGAGTCAAGTAAACTCGTCTTTCGCTAAGCACGAGTTTAAAGCAAACTCGCTTATTACTAAGCACAAGTTCGAAATAAACTCGCCTAAACCGTCATAGGCATGAATATGTCTAGTTCATTGTCTAATAAACCCTATTCATAAAGTTCGCAGAGAACGACTTCGTCTCTCTCAACGAACTTTGGGGGGCTTATTGTTGGGGGTGGATTTACATCCTCCATCAAGGCCCATTAGACAATAAACTAGACCCATTTTACTATGAAGTCCTAGCTTCTTCTTTGTATAAATAGAGATACAACTCTCTTTATCAAGGATATCTTCTTCCCCATTTTAGACCTAGAACACTTCTTACAAAGGGTTTATGGATTCTTAGACTTATTTACACTTGTAATCATACATGTAAAACAATCTTTGATCTATAAATTCTTTTAGATGTTCATTTCTTATTTGATTCTTTGAGATTTCTCCTAAAACCTCAAGAATCTAATCTTTTATCTTTAGATTCTTTTATTGTATTGATTCAACAAACACTACCAGCAAAAACACCATTTTTGGATCAAACAGCAAAGAAACGAGAAAAGGAACACATCTCTGCCCGTGTGCTATCCAGTCAAACGGGTACTCCTAAGGCATGTACATACGTCAGGAAAAGGTCTGGAGAGTTAAACGACACGAATGATAGTAGAAAATTGGGTACTCTTTTCTTTATGGTGTCTGTTTGTTTTCTGCTTCAGTGTTTCAAGCCATCCCTTTAATTATGTTGTTTCTGTCTTTGGATGAATTTGAGATCCATTTTAAATAAAAGGAAATTTGTTCCAATTATTTTTTGACTGGACAAAACTGATTATAGTCACATGGGTTTAAACTTTAAAGTACGTCATATACGGCTGGGAAAGCTTTTTAGATATATGCTAGCAACTAAGATTAAACGCGCCTTAAAAAAAAGCAACAACATCCATAATACCACCATCATCATCATGATTATTATTCGCACAGGAGGCAACTAGATACGAGGAGTTCAAGGGGAAAGATGTTTAGCATAGACTTTGAAAATTAGAGTGAACGCATGTTTTCTCTTCGTCGGACATATCTAGTTTTGTCATGGTACTTTGGTTTATCCGAGCTTCTGTGAGTGGTTAGCTCCATCATCCTCCTATGTCTCTCTGGTGGACGCGGAACCACTTCCCCGTTCACAAACAACTCAGCTGCAACATTTCACCAAAAACACATTAACCAATGAGTTGACGAGGTAATTAATAAGTTATGATTGTTTTTTCTATGCGATCAATGACGCACTAGTACCTCCGTAATCTTTGTACTCTGGATCAACATAAGAGTCCGGAAGAACGAAGAGAACACCAGGAATTCCTGAAACTCACAAGAATCAATCACAATCAATACATCATCTTGTGTGTTCAAGCAGAGAGAGATTACCTTCGAGTTTGTTTGATGTCTCCTCATCGATCTCACAGCCAAAACCGAAATACCTCTCGCAAGAGACATTGTAGATCTTCCTCTTGGCTTCTTCCTCACTGATAAACAATAGTTTACAATGACTACGAGCTTGTAGAAGAAGAAGAAGAGAAAACGAATCTTACCTGCCGACAATTTTGGCTAGGGTTTGAACATAGCAATCGATCATTTGCTGTGGACTAGCGTTTTCGCCGCCGGGTTTGTCCATCACGATAAGCCAATGCTCGTAGTCGCAACCGGGGAATAGCGGCGCCATTTCGGTAGGTTGTCGGTCGCTGAAGTTGGATCCACCACCGGATCTATCCATCCGGGTTCGGATCGTAGTTAGGCGGGTCGAAGTGGGGATGAATCCGAAAAGCTTTGGTGAGGATCGACGGGAGATGAGGTGAGAAGGGAGAGGAGAGGGAGAGGCGGCCCGGGAGGTGGGAAAGATACGAGTGGCGACTCGGGAGACGGTGGAGCGTGATAGCGATTTCGCCATTGAGACTTGACTGGTCCGCTTACCGGCAATGACGAAACTAGGGTTTAAGGATCCGAGTTTCCCTTTTTATTTTGGACTTGTAAGTTTGTCATTAATGGGCCTTGCCTACAGCCATTTTCCACACGTACTCATGGAGCAGAGCACCTGGACAAAAAACAATGATACAACATAAAGATGGGTTCCAATTGTTGGACTGATGCAGTAATGTATGTAATTTACTAAATGAGTTTATGATATATTGAATAAGATTGAATGAGATTACATGAGAATTGTATGAATTAATTTTTTCTACCAAATTAGGAGTAAGTAAATAAACTGAATCCGAAAACCCAAACCGAACCTATCTAATAAAAATGAATTCAAACTAAGTCAAATCCGACATAAAATACTGAATGAGACTTGTTTTACAGTATTCCGTATTATGAGTTTTATCTGAACCAAACCTTAATCTGAATGGATATCTGACAACCCTGAAATATTAAAAATTCAAAAAATTTATTCATACCCGAACTCAATCCCAAATAAATCCCTAAAATACTCTACAATTTCAGTGAGTACTTAAAATAAGTATTTATTACATGAATAATTAAATCAAAAACACAATTTAATATATTTTGGTATTTTGTGCTTTGCCTTTGATACCACTCAAATTACCCTAATGAGTGTTACTCTCATCAAAAGAGGTTCAGATATAGTACTTAGGGATCAAATCCACAAGGAGTTAGGGAACAATTAAATCTAGTGTTTATTAATTCTAAAGGTTGTAAATATTCAAATGAAATAGCAATAGTAACAAGCGAGTAAATAATAAATGTAACTTGGTTGGAAATGATATTAGATGCAGGGCCACTATTCAGGTGTTGGAGATTATAATACCTATATATGCCTAACTGTTGCATGCACGATATATTAGAGCTCAATCGCTTAACTCAGTGATCAGCTGTCACATGTTTCACTGGTTAACAGACTAGATCTCGTGTCTCAACGGTTAGTATGTCGACGATGAGAGAGTGTCGATCGATGGTCTATTAAGACGTTGACCAATACACCTTTGCCAACGTCGATCGATAGTCAGTTGAGGACATCGATCGACGGGTTCTAGCCAGGCCTATGCGCGAGTATGATATGCCCTATTAAGATACTAAATTGGCGGTTAGCCCTCTTTAGCAGTCCTAATATGATAGATAGATGTCAGGATGGGATAATAAGGGTGATTGAGTATGCAATCCTATGATCAAGTTTTAGTTAGCAAGGCTAAAACAAGCAATGAATACAAATCTATCATGAATATCACAACAAGGCAGATCTATAGTTTGGGGCTAATCCCACAAACCTATATGAACCCTGGATCTAATAATTGAACTACTCAAACATAGCAAATCAATTCATAACAATAAAGGAATAGAAACTCATAGTATAGATGAAAAGAAATGAAAACAAGGAGTTCCAATCACAAGGGATCTTCTCTCCCAAATGAAACTTGTAACAAAACTAGGTCTAGAAAAGCTCACTGCCGTCAAAACACTTAGGCAATATATATTCTACTAGGTTAAAAACTCGTCAGGGCATTTTGGTAATTTGGCTTGGCCTTGGGTTTTATGTCTGCTGAGTCCAAAATGTCGCGTGTCTGGTGTCTCGACATCGATCGATGGTACTTGTGTACATCGATCGATATAAATCTTCATTTGTCGAGGCATCTCCTGGTATCGATCGTCAGCACTGATGCACATCGATCGATTATTCTTCCTCTCGTCGACCTCTACGTGGTCAGCTCGGGTGAAATGTCCTTTAAGCTCCAAAATGCTCCAAAGTCATAGATTTACTCCGAAATGCACCTGAACCTGAAAACATACCTACAAGAGTAGAAAACATAGATATATATATAGAGTAAAATACCTATATACCATGGATAAAAATGGGTCAAATCCAAGGTATATCAACTCCCCCAGACTTACCCTTTTGCTTGTCCTCAAGCAAAACATACAGGCAGTCTCTCTGAAAGAGGTTTGAAAATATTGGGGACTTAAGATTTTAAAGCCTAGAAATCTTTCCTCAACAATTTTGCAACCACATTTAAAAAGTCCTAATCACAAAAGCACACTATGCAATATCCTAGCTTAGCAACCATTTCTAACATAACACAACTCATCAATTCACGTCTGACATACCCTCTACTGATTTCATTTCTTAGCATAAATATAAAGTGAATGCTTTACCTTGGGAATATCGATCACATGATGCAAGGATTTCAGACAGGTATCTGGAGCTGCAGGTAAAAGTTAGTTCCTAGTTTCTCTCTCTCTAATTTTCTCTCTTGAGTCAAAGTCTGCTTCCATTACAGGATCAGTGACCAAGATTGGATAGGCTTACATGAATCAAAACTTAATGGTGGTTGCCACCAAGTTCTGTTCACTTCTTCTTGACCTATATCCAAGAGTTCTTTGCGAAAGCGAGCTTTGAAGATTGCCGCCTCCAAGTCCCGTTTCAAACTCTTTTATTGGAGTCTTTTTGAATCAAGCCTTAATGGGTTTAGCCACCAAGTCCTGTTCAGACTCATCCTAATTAAACAATAGATCTTATTTTTTTAATTTTTTATTTTATTATTATTATTATTTTTTTTATAACTTACTAACTAATCTAGGGTCGAAATTTAGAGAGAGAAAATGTGATAAATAATCTGAACCAGGCGTTACCTTCCAGACATGTCTGAAGAATCCGATCCCATGTATACCAAGCCCCAAGACAAGCGGTTATGTTAGGTTTAGTGTTCGAAATGAGCTTTGGTTACTTCATACGGTTCAAGACAAGTGTGTAGTTGATAGGTTGATCAGCTTTACCATCTTTAGTGCTATCTGCAATCAGTAAATCTAAAATGGTGCTAAAGATTGGTTAGATATTCAAGTTTAAATCAATATAAGATTGTAGTCCTTATTTTCAATAGCTAAGCATAATTTATTAAAATTCCTTTTTATATAAGAATAAAATAAAATATATCAGTAAATCTCCCCCCAGACTTAAATTACACTGTCCCATTGTAACTCAGCCGGAGTTATGATGAATAGTTATGATGTACGAAATGTAACAAGTAAGGAAGATACATCTGACCGGATTAGATATCGATCGATGTGTAAGTACTACATCGATCGTCATGTGGTTGTCTATGTCGAACGATTTCGACATCTCGTCGTCGGTCGATATTCAGGTCCTCCTACTTGGGTCTCCTAAATCTGAAAGAAATAAAACGAAAGTAATTAAATGCTAGCTAATAAAACCAAAATAAAATACCTAATAGTGGGTTGCCTCCCACTCAGCGCTTGGTTATAGTCATTTAGCTTGACTGTGGTAATGATTGGCTATTGGGTGGAGAAACAGCTGCTTGTTGGAAAGCAAGCATCCACGTCATCTCTGCACATTCTGGACCAGGATGCAATGAAACTTCTTGTGGCCTCATCATTTCTTGTCCATTTGTCATCCATCTTCTCAAGTACATTGGAGATGTTCTGTAGCCTTTCTTGAACGTTGTCAATGCTGACCTGGTGCCATCCTATGTTGTCATAGGCGTATGCTGAAAAATCTGTCAGTTCCTTTTGCATTGACTCTATCGTCTTGTGTATCAGTTGCTCGCTGATTGGTGTAGACTCAGCGTCGATCGATTCGATTATGTGTTCGTTGGTCGATCTCGGCGAGTGGCCATCGATCGATTTCGCTTGTGTCCTGTCGATCGATGCTGATATCTGGTGTTGGGCTGCGAGTTGCCTCTGAATGGCTTTGACTTCTTTTTGTAGCCATTCTGCGTGGCTGTCTAGTCCACTGATTTTGTTGTCTAATGGAAAATAGATATCATCGCAGCGTTTGTCAAGTCGTTCCTCCATGGTGTCTAGAGCAGTGTAGATCTTGGATGTGATCTTTTCAACCTCTGCTGCTGTGTAAGGAAGTAACTCCACAGGTTTCTTGCCATCGATCCAAGGCCCTCGTAGCCTGTCGATCGATGCTGATTTTGCCTGCAAAATTTTTTGATTAGTAATGTTCTCAATATCCTTTTGGGCATGAAGTAATTGACTAGACAATTTGTTTAAATATATAATGACTGGTGATATAAAGCGGTCATGCATGTCCTCGTAAGTTCTCAGCCTCTCATTCATGGCTGAGACTTTAGCGTCGAGCGATGTGAAAGTACACATGTCGATCGATGTGGCTGGTTGTTGGTCCTTCTGGCGAATGGTGTCCAGATCTTGCTGTAGTAGCTCGATTTTAGTGCTTAGCCAGTCCACGTTGTTGTTGAGAGGGCAGTAAACGTCGTTTATCCTCGTGTCGATGTAAGAGACTTCCCATTCATTCCTGTGTTGTGTTGAACATTGCGGTTCTGCAGGGATCTGGGCTGTAGAAAGACTGACGTCGATCGATGTTGCATGTGTTGCGTCGATCGATGCTGAGGTCATAGATTCCTTCTCAAGTTGCTGACGTAGAGTCAATTTCTGTCCTCATTTCTGCCATACTTCTGAAAAGCTCATTGTAGCCTCTATCCAAAGGCTGATGTGTATCTTCTACCAATGTTTTGAGCTCCTCTCCCAGTTTCTCCTGAGCTCCACAAATGCCAAACACCATCTCATCGATTTCATCTTTGGTGTAGAGTTCTGGTGCCAGTCTTGTGAGTGTGAAGGAAGTGGCATGTTCTGGAAGACAGATGTGGCTCTCTTCAAAAAGAGATGCTCTTTCCAATAATTTCCTGATGTCGTCCTTTGTGACAGGTATCATCTCACCAGCTACGCCTCGTGCGTGTCCACACTCATCTCTGTAGACTCCATACTCATCCCTTTGTTCCCAAGTGAACTTTTTGGCTCCGTACATGTCAAAAGCGCGGTTCCCAAATTCATACCGTCTGTCGATCGACGTCGGGTCATCTCTATCGATTGACGTTGGTGTTACCCTGTCGATCTATGTCTCTGTTGTTCTGTCGATCGATGCTTGCCTTTTTGGTTGGCATGATAGATCTGGATTGATTTCTGTTGTGGCGACTCCTACGTGGTTGTTAGAATCTGTTTGAATGACGTCTGGAGTGCCACGTTGCTGTGAGAATAGGTTGTCAGGTCCATTGGCTACTTGAAGGATGTCTGCTATGTCTTCTCTGGACACTTGTAAGATCCTTCCATCCATTGCACGTGCGTTGCCATATGGGTCCCTGAAAATACAAAATTCATCAGGTGTTAGAAAATCGTAATCAATGTTTGCATAATCATTCAATTTAGAAATAGAAAGATTAGGGTTTAGAGTAGTATCGATCGATGTAGATACAATTGCATCGATCGATGGCAGAGTAATTTCTGCAGAACTTGTGTTCTTAAGATGATTGCTCTTCATGGATTTTTCTGTTGATGTATATGGAAGAGTGTTCATCTTTTTTTGCTTGTGTGTTTGCTCTGATGTGTGTAGGTGGTTTCGAGGGTGCAAAACGATTTATATAGGTATCTATAAACCTAGTTGGGGAGGGAATATTCTCCTGCTCCTGAATTTTCGCTGCGGCGCGAATATCGATCGATGTTCCTGTGTGAGTGTCGATCGATTTGAGCGGTTGTTTTGTTGGACGAGGGTGGGTATTGACCGATGTGGAGTGCACATCGTCGAACGATGTTGGAAACGTGTTGGTGAACTTATGTGTTTCATGTCTTTCATCCTGCAAAGACATTTCTATTGCACGTTCTTACTAATAATCCTCATCGTATTCCTCTGTATGTTCCTCATTAAGTGAAGTAATTACAGTGTCAACTGCAAAACTTTCATGAAAACCACTGTCTATCCAACTGCCTATGGAATAATCATCATGTCCTCTCTTGCTTGGAGGTTGGAAGGCAAAATGTTGGTAACAATGATTAGGTGGAGCGAAATGATCAACTGGGTGCATTACGTCGAGTGACGTGTTGTTGTGGTCATTGGTCACCGTTGACTCATTGGAATCGATCGATGGAAAGGTTGGGGTGTCGATCGATTCCGAGTACTCTGTTTCGTACTCCGATTCATACTCTGCTCCACAATGGCATGCGCCAATGAAGCCAAGTTCTTTCCCATAATCCACAGAATTAATGACCTTTCTCTTAGGTCGGATGGGGTCGTAGTGGATGTTTGGGTCTATGAGCGTTAGACACAATTTGTTTTTGTTCATGTCACATACAGCTCCTACTGTAGCTAGGAAAGATCTTCCAAGCAGAAGTGAAGAGTTCCAGTTAAGCTCGATGTCTAGGACATGAAAATCTACAGGGACAAGGGCATTACCAATCTGTACCTCCAGATCTCTTATGATTCCTCCTGATCGTTTCTCTGAAAGATCCACGAAGGTGAAGGATTCCGTTGAAGGTTCGATGGTCAAACCAAGCTGGTCTGCCATGATCCTAGGGAGGATACTAACTGATGCTCCTGTGTCACACATTGAATGGGGAAATTCAACACCCTTGACTACGCATGGTATTGCAAACTTCCCAGGATCACTCTTCTTCGTCAATGTGATCCTGTGTTTCATCTTCTCTCTGACTTGATGAAACATTCTCCTAATGTCCTCCTCAGTTACCTTTGTTTCTCTGAAGAACATCCACAGCCGGTGTGTGAAGTAAGCTTCATCAAAAAGTTTTCCGATTGGAATTCTGAGGATTCTTTTAGTGAAACCATCCATCTCCTTATCGTTAGCTTCCCTCTTAAGGTTTTTAGGAATCTTCTCCTTTCTTTTCCTTAACCTTCTCCCTTCAGCTTCTTGTTCTTCTTGAACTGATTCTGGTGAACTATTTAAAGGGTTGGGTTTTGGTTTGGGTGGGTTAGCTAATGGTTTAGGTGGTGGTCTGAGTGCGTTGATGTAATCATTATCGATTGAGGGTAACCGCACTTGGTATGTCAGAGGTGCCCGTCGATCGATGGGAGGTGTGTTGTGACGATCGACGTCGGACTCACTCTGTCGATCGATGGTTGGCTCAACCGATCGATCGATTCTATCATAGAAAGGGGAGGGTGGGTGAGGATGCTTAGCTGTGAATTCTTCATGAGTTAGAATTCGAACCGCATTGCATTCAGTCGATTTGGTAGACGACGTCGATCGATGACTGGAGTAATCCGTCCATCGATCTTCATCATGGTATGTCGATCGATGCGAGTTCATCGACATCGGTCGACACCATTGGGATCCGCCGAGACTCATGGAGCTTTCGATTTCGAAGTCTCCTTCCTCAAGCTTTTCATTTCTCACCACTTGCCAGAAATCATCATCGATGATGGCATTTACGTGGTGTTTCCCTTTGTCGGCTCCTGCCTCTCTAGCGAAAGCTTCTTGCCTCTTTATAGTCTCGTCCGTCTGAATTACTTGGGTTTCAAGTTCTCACCTGAGTCCCTAAGGTCTCGATTTTGGTGTTCAGATTGTTGTAGGCAGAGTCTATTTTACCGTTGAAATCCACGGTGATTTGTTGTTGTCCAACAGTACTCGATCAAGCATTTCTTCGATCTTGCATTCTTGAGTTTGAGGTGGTGGATTTTGGTAGTAAGAGTTCGAGTAGCTCTTGCTTTTGTTGAAGGGTTTTTGAAATTGTGAACTTTAGTTACTTCTTTGACCATTTCCAAGGAAGTTTCTGTTTCCGCTCTGGTTTCCGAATTTCTGGAATCCGGTACCTCCGATGTAGTTCACATTTTCTTCTCCTTTCGTATCTGCTACTTCTCCTTCAGCTGAACAGACTTGCTTCCTAAGAAGCTCGTGCACCACATCTAACTTAGCACTTACTTCGTCCATCTGTTCCTTCCCGATAGAGGCTACAGACTTTTTCCGTTCAGAGTCAGTGTTTTTGGTGCTGCTGCTGTTAGCAAGGTTTTCGATAAGTCTCACAGTTTCCAACGGATTCCGAGTAGTGAAGTTTCCTTCACTCGCCGTATCAAAAGCCATTTGATACTGTAAGGCGAGACCTCGGAAGAAAGTGCTTAGCAGCTGCACTTCGTTAAATCCGTGGTGTGGACAGTCTCGCTGGAAGAACCTAAATCTAATCCACGCATCTTTGAAGGACTCTCCAGCCTTCTGCGAGAATGTGGAAATTTTGTTCCGAAGTTCTTCAACGCGCGCCTCATCGAAGAAGTTTCGTAAGAAAGCATTCTTGATGTCGGTCCAGGATGTTAAAGATCCTCGAACCGTTCCAGATGGTTCATAGGATGCTTGTGCGGTAACCCAGAGTAGGGTATCTGCGACACGAGAGTGTAGTATTGAGGCTTCAGCTCGAAATTCTGCTTCTGGATCTCCAGAAGTCGAATAGCTGATCTGTTGGAATAGTAGTCATCTGGGCGATTGTAGTCGGCCAGTGGTTTCGATCGCGCGTCCTCATCTACAGGTTGAGCAGCTCCTGTAGCATCAGCATCAGGGATTACAGTCCCCTGAGCATCTATTTTCTGACCTGTTGCATTACGCAGATGACCGGCCTGGTCATACAGTTTTCCGTTCTCGTCCTGTGTTTACCATTTTTGACGACACGGTATCGATCGACATACGCGGTGTAGTATCGATCGTTGTCGAACGATTAGGATCGATCGACGATGATGGTCTGGTGTCGGTCGACGGTTGGTTGTGCGTATCGATCGACAACGAAGTGGTTGCGTCGAGCGATGTGGAACGTTGACCTCTACAAATTGTGCGTTCCAAATGAGCAGGATCGTCTGAGAACAGCCAGTCTTTCTCCTTGTTGCTTCTGGTACCGCTGGACATGCACCTGAAAAGACAAGAAAAGATTATTAGAAAGGGGGTAGAGAAAAGAATAAGAATCAATAAAACAAAATCTAATGGCGATCAAAGCTCCCCAGCAACGGCACCAAATTTGATACCACTCAAATTACCCTAAGGAGTGTTACTCTCATCAAAATAGGTTCAGATGTAGTACTTAGGGATCGAATCCACAAGGAGCTAGGGAACAATTAAATCTAGTGTTTATTAATTCTAAAGGTTGTAAATGTTCAAATGAAATAACAATAGTAACAAGCGAGTAAATAATAAATGTAACTTGGTTGGAAATGATATTAGATGCAGGGCCACTATTCAGGTGTTGGAGATTATAATACCTATAGATGCCTAACTGTTGCATGCATGATATATTAGAGCTCAATCGCTTAACTCAGTGATCAGCTGTCGCATGTTTCACTGGTTAACAGACTAGATCTCGTGTCTCAACGGTTAGTATGTTGACGACGAGAGAGTGTCGATCGATGGTCTATTAAGACGTCGACCGATACACTTTTGCCAACGTCGATCGATAGTCAGTTGAGGACATCGATCGACGGGTTCTAGCCAGGCCTATGCGCGAGTATGATATGCCCTATTAAGATACTAAATTGGCGGTTAGCCCTCTCTAGCAGTCCTAATATGATAGATAGATGTCAGGATGGGATAACAAGGGTGCTTGAGTATGCAATCCTATGATCAAGTTCTAGTTAGCAAGGCTAAAATAAGCAATGAATACAAATCTATCATGAATATCAGAACAAGGCAGATCTATAGTTTGGGGCTAATTCCACAAACCTATCTGAACCCTGGATCTAATAATTGAACTACTCAGACACAGCAAAGCAATTCATAACAATAAAGGAATATAAACTCATAGTATAGATGAAAAGAAATGAAAACAAGGAGTTCCAATCACAAGTAATCTTCTCTCCCAAATGAAACTTGTAACAAAACTAGATCTAGAAAAGCTCTCTGCCGTCAAAACACTTAGGCAGTATATATTCTACTAGGTTAAAAACTCGTCAGGGCATTTTGGTAATTTGGTTTGGCCTTGGGTTTTAAGTCTGCTGAGTCCAAAATGTCGCGTGTCTGGTGTCTCGACATCGATCGATGGTACTTGTGTACATCGATCGATATAAATCTTCATCTGTCGAGGCATCTCCAGGTATCGATCGTCAGCACTGATGCACATCGATCGATTATTCTTCCTCTCGTCGACCTCTACGTGGTCAGCTCGGGTGAAATGTCCTTTAAGCTCCAAAATGCTCCAAAGTCATAGCTTTACTCCGAAATGCACATGAACCTGAAAACATACCTAGAAGAGTAGAAAACATAGATATATATATATAGTAAAATACTTATATACCATGGACAAAAATGAGTCAAATCCAAGGTATATCAGCCTTCTTCTCTATATTGAATTTATTGGGTTTGATGTGTATCGTTTTGGATTTATTGGATATGATGTGTTGCACATAGTTTTTAAGTTTTCTTCTATAATTTCATTGTCTTTACTCGTCTATTTGTCTTGTCAAAAACTTACTCTAAGGGGGCGACTGGTTTTCCCGCTACCACCCGCAAACGAATCACTCAAATCGCTCTAAACCGCTTCAAACCGATCTGAATCTCATAAATTCAAAAGCTGTCTCCAGCTAGCGTTTGCGGTTGTGGGAAGGTAATTTTTTTTCTTTTTTTTAAAACAATATATATACAAAAGTAAAAATATTTAATAAAAATTTTAAAATTGAAATTATGAAAATATTAAAATATATCTATTATATTTTAATTAATATTATAAAATTTTATAATAAAAAAAATTTCAATAAATTTTAAAAAATTAAAATTATAACTTTCTAAATATAAATTTTATATTTATTATAACTTTATGATTTTTGATATTTTTATAATTATATTAAATGTAAATATTGTTAATTTATTATTTGACTGTTTCCGCATTTGGTAGTTAACCAGTCATAAGTCACCCGCAAACACACTAATTTTTAACCACAGTACCAGTCGTACAAATCTCTTAAAACCGCTAGAAACCGCAACAGCCCGCATCTAAAAACTCCCGGAACCGCAACTGCAACCGCAACCACTGCGTTTGAACCAGTCAGGCCCTAAAACCAAAATAATTGTGACATGAACATTTATCATTTTTAAGTTTTGATTTTTCGTCTTTGTTTCACTCGATCTTTATCTGATTTTTCGGTTTAACAAAGTATGAAATTGTATTTTGGAACTATTCGACAATTCGACACCTTCCCATGGATCTGTTGGTACATTTGGAAAGCAAAGAATGACAAACTCTTTAATGAGAAAGTCGTATCCCCGATGGACACCCTCCAACATGCGTCCCTCGAGGCAGAATGTTGGAGGAAGGCTAACTAACAGGAGCAAGAAGATGAGGATCAAGATGACCCTCCTACGATAGAGTTTGAGATAGTGTTCCCTAGGATATCCCAAATCCCTATATGTCAAGTCAATGCATCATGGATCGTTAATGGCAGTGTTAGTGGCTTAGGGTGGAGTCTTAAGGATCAGATGGGTTCTACGGGTATGCGGTAGGAGCCTCTCAGATTTGCATGCCGAGATAGAAGGTTTACTCTGGACAACCTCATGTATGAGAGACATGGGGACTACTTCGATATGTTTCGAGACGGACTGCTCCGATCTAGTGGACATGACTACAAATCCGATGGATTGGCCAACTTTCGCCACAGAGATCAAGATTCTCCAGAGGCTACATGAAGATTTTGAGGATGTGAGTCTTATTCATATTCCTCGAAATATGAATGGTCGAGCGGATGCGTTGGCAAAAGAGACTAGAACCAGAGGCTACATTTTTTCCCATATAGATCAGATACGAACAGACGGAGGTGCTCCCTGGAGAATCGAATCGTCTGACCACTACTTGATCTAACTAAAAATGGGTAGTTGATAAAAAAGAAAGAAAGAAAAATGTATTTTGGAACCGAAAACCTAATTAAGATATGAACCCCAGAACTATATTGGGTTCAACAGTTTTTGGAAATGTTACTAGACCCGAACCAAAACCGACTAATTCCAAAAACTGACGTCTAAGTCTAACGTCAGTTTCTTTGTTGCTGATCACAACAAACGAACTCTAACGTCCTAAACAGGCTTAGCCATCGCCATAAAGATAGGCTCTCGTACATAAGGCAAGGATAACATAGCGCGCTATACAAGAAATCCAAAATTTTGGTCAGCACGTCCAAAAGGCCTTTGGAAATAGCTCGATTCTTACCAAGAAAAGTCATACAAGCCGATAACACTTCGGGGACTTCAAAACGGTACTAATCAGGATGAAATCGCAAACTGCCAAAACGAAAGCCGATAAGTCATCGTAAAGCCTTAAGCCGAAAATAAACCTAGGTCTTGCTTTAAACCCAACATCCCTGGTTTCTTACATCTCAAAGGAATAGTATCAAAACACCGATACGAGATCCCAAAACTTGTTTCTTCATTTTTATCGGTACATTTATGAGTCTCCATAAAAAAATTCGAGTGTTTACATCTTGCGCAACGGCTGGTATGATGATCGTCTGAGCGACATGAATGAGATGACAACTCAAACCCTGTCCTTCTAACTCCTAAAAACGGTAGTTCTCTCGATTTATAAAACCGTAATCATATAGATTCGAGCAAAATATTTTTAAAACACCCTAAAACGGGCAGGGATTCGAAGCCACCAATGGCCAGTCCCGCAAACACAAATACGGCCGCCCTTGGCCAAAGAAAATAGCCTCCAAGGCTAGTCTCGAGGCCGACAAAAGTCCAATATAAAATACCATCGATATCAACACGCTCGATAATCACTGCACGATAGATAACTAAACCGTAAAGGTCTCATTGGAAAACAAGGTCAAAAGAACTTTAACTCCAAGACGAACTACGAAAAACTTGATCCCTTTTAAAAAGGGTACGTAGGCAACCTTCAAAAGGCGCAGCTCCAATCTTACCGCGTTCCACTCTTTTTAGAGTGAACATACCACTTTCAACGGACCTTTTCAACCATTAATTCCGCCCAACTTACCTAACCTGTCTTACCGCTTGCAAAACATCATAAAAGTTCTAACGAGCTGTGGGGCTAACTATTGGGGTCAAAATTGGTCACGACGAAATCAACGCCTGAAAGTCCCTGGAAAATATTTCTCGGAACAAAAAATATCGTATAATTTTAAAAGAAGTTATACGACAAGTTATCGAATTAGAAGATCCAATCTCTTCGACAAACAACTCTTGGGAAACAAACGACAAAATGGGAAAAGGGCTTACACACACTTTCCAACTGTCCGAATCAACCAAAGGAAATCACTTCAAGCCGGGACAGCCACGACCCGCTCGCCATATGGCGAGCTGGGCCAACAAAGACCCACTCGCCACATGGCTATCTGGTATGTCTAAGACCTGCTCACCATATGGCGAGCTGGTCCGTCCAGGGCCCGCTCATCATATGGCGAGATTGTCCGTCCAGGGCCCCGCTCGTCATATGGCGAGCTGGGCCAACCAAGACCCGCTCGCCATATGGCGAGCCGATATTTATAATCCCGCTCATCATATGGCGAGCCGTGACTGCACCTTATCAATTTCATGCACTATCATCTCGTCTTTGTCGCTTGCTCCTTCGAGCCTCGGCTACATTGTCTCTTGTTTCATCTCGATTGGAGTTACCGTTGAAACTTTACGATAAAACCCGTAAAGGCTTGTTTTCTCAATTAACGATAACGGTTAACTTAACACCATAGTTGTCTTGACTATACGATTGGTTTTCGCTATTTCGTAAAACCAACATCGTACGGAAGGTGATTTCTATGAAAGAAATTGTAAAAACGTTTTAGTCGAAAACGACCCTAAGGGTCTAAAACGCGGTAGAAGCCCACTTACGATTTTTATGAGAATCGGCCCAAAGTCACCATGACGGTTTATCGAATATTTGTGAAAGAAGATAAACGACAAACAACTCTTGGGAAACAAACGACAAAACGGGAAAAGGGCTTACACACACTTTCCAACCGTCCGAATCAACCAAAGGAAATCACTTCAAGCCGGGACAGCCACGACCCGCTCGCCATATGGCGAGCTGGGCCAACAAAGACCCACTCGCCACATGGCTATCTGGTATGTCTAAGACCTGCTCACCATATGGCAAGCTGGTCCGTCCAGGGCCCGCTCATCATATGGCGAGATGGTCCGTCCAGGGCCCCGCTCGTCATATGGCGAGCTGGGCCAACCAAGACCCGCTCGCCATATGGCGAGCCGATATTTATAATCCCACTCATCATATGGCAAACCGTGACTGCACCTTATCAATTTCATGCACTCTCATCTCGTCTTTGTTGCTTCCTCCTTCGAGCCTCGGCTACATTGTCTCTTGTTTCATCTCGATTGGAGTTACCGTTGAAACTTTACGATAAAACCCGTAAAGGCTTGTTTTCTCAATTAACGATAACGGTTAACTTAACACCATAGTTGTCTTGACTATACGATTGGTTTTCGCTATTTCGTAAAACCACAATCGTACGGAAGGCGATTTCTATGAAAGAAATTGTAAAAATGTTTTAGTCGAAAACGGCCCTAAGGGTCTAAAACGCGGTAGAAGCCCACTTACGATTTTTATGAGAATCGGCCCAAAGTCACCATGACGGTTTATCGAATATTTGTGAAAGAAGATAAATTTCAATTTTGAGGATAAATGTCAAGTTCGAATATATATGTCAAGTTTCAAAGATATAATCATGAAGATCGAGAAAAATGGAACATTTCTGCGAGAAGATAAACTCGACTCGGGGGGGGGGGAAAGGAAAGCCAAAACTGACCTAGGAGGAGCAAATAAGGGATGCCAAGGTGAGAGGCGCAAAATAGAATTCTTTTGAGACTCTAGAACTCTCTGCACTTAGAAACCTTAGGTTTTATTCTCGACAAGTTCGGTTTCTATGACTTGCAGTCATACTAGATGAACTCGCCCTGGCAGTTCAATCTCTTGTTCAAATCTTTTTAATTGAACTACGTTCGACTTGATCCTTGAAAGGGGTATGTAGGCAGCCTTTCACAAGGTCCAGTCCCAAATCTTAACAAAAACTTTTCGTATTTTTCATCAATTGCTAAGCGAGTTGCGGCCACTTAGGTTTTTCTCGGCATAGGTGGTAGTGCTAGCAAACCTAGTCTCGTTTTACTGCTTGTGTTATACGATTTCCTTTGTAAATTCATTCCTAGCCAAATCTCCTTTACGCAAATTCAAAATAAAGATCTATTGTTCGTTTTGTCATCGTTCCATTTTTCCGAATTTATTTGGTCACTTGTCGTTGGCTCTCGCAGATATTCTGGACCTCAAGGAAGGTAGGGTTTTCTTTGCTTTCCTCCATCCATTAAAATCTACGGTGTGAATTTCGGTTCCCACAGTCGTAGTACAAAGTGTCTTTGAAAAAGGAGCCAATCAAGAAGGATAAAAAATTTCCCTGTAAGATATGAACTTCTGCCCCCGTTTGCATCCCGAGGAGTCGGTACGGGTGAGGGTGGGTTTATGTTACCAAGGCGAGCTTTTGTACAGCTTGTTCTGAGATCACATTCGCTGAACATCCAGAGTCGACCACAAGACGAAAGACTTTGCTTTTCATTGTGCAAGTGGAGCTGAATAGTGACGTTTGTTGTACAGCTTCACTTGTCTTCGGAGCTAGACAGTTGCGTTGAAGCATAAGGACTCTGCCGGTGTCACATTCACCTGTTCTTCGTCGCCATCATCAAATTTTCTGTTTTATGTGTCATATATCGGGTCTCCAACCATATCTTTATCACTAGCTAGTAGCCCGCATCGACCATAGGTTAGCGAGGCTGCCAGTTGATGTCCACTTTCTTCACATGTAAAACATCATAAGGTGTTAGGGCGATGATAGACCATGGATTTGACCCACTTTCACCCATGGTTTATCGGTGTTTTTACTACTAATTACTCCCTCTGTTCCTTAATATTACATATTCTAGGAAAAAAATTTGTTTTAAAAAGATCTATGTTTTACATTTTCAAGACATGTTTTATTAACTAATTACAAATTTCAAAAAACTTAATTGTTCTTACTGAATTTTTATTGGCTTAAAATTATGGAACAAAGATAGACACAAAAAATTATGCAAATTTAATGTGTTTTATTAAAATGTGTGAAAAAGGTAGAATGTGCAACATTAAGAAACAGAGGGAGTATTATATTATAGAGTCTATTTATTATATTTATAGGATCAGGAGTGATTGGGAGATATGATGATTTTGGAGCATTTTGGAGATATTTGGAGCAAGCACCCGAGATGACCATCGAGCTCGACCATCGGTCGATATTGAGGAACAAATAGCGATCGATGTTAACATCAGAACATCGATCGACAGCGAAGCGCGCAGAAAGCCCGTTTGATCACAGCCGACTTGAAGCCCAAGTCTTCACCAATTTACAAGATTACCCCTGACGAGTTTTAACCTAATTATATAAGCTTTGCCACCATGTTAGAGGCAAAGTGTGTTTTCTTGTGTTTCTTGTTTTACTATTATCAGCAAAAAGTTTTTAGGATTTTGATAGATTGGAGAGAAGATCCAAAGTTATATTTGTGATTGGAACTCCATTGATATCTTTTACTATTCTAATGAAGTTTTCTTAACTAATTGCTGTTATGAATTGCTTTGCCATGTGTGAGTAGTTTCATTGTTAGATTATAGGGTTTATGAGGGATTAGCCCCAACTATAGATTGTTAAGTTGTGATAATATTCATTAGGATTGTCATTAATGTCTGATTCTAGATTAGCTACCTAGAACTTGGCCTAGGATTGTTAAATAAAAGCGATAGCTTCATTCTCATCCTTAAACCATTCTAATTGAGCTAAGATTCTTGATAGAGTAAGGCGAGAGTTGATCTAGTGAGCTTAGTGGGCATCATTCAATCCGCGCATAAAACTTAATTATAAGCGCGTAGATCGATATCCATACTGGATAATCAATCGACGGAGTGAAAGGTGTATCGATCGATATCCCTATATGATAATCGATCGACACTTGCTATTGATCGAACATTCTTGTTTGGGTCATTAGATATAGTTAATAGACAAGTCCAGAAACGCGAGAGCTGATTAACTTGTTGTTTAGTAGTTGATCTCTACATTATAATGCATGCAACTCATTATGCATCTGTAGGATTATAATTCCAAGTTTCCTGAATAAAAACCCTAACTCTAGCTATTTACTTATAAGCACCAAAACCTCAACCAATCAATCGAGCAATTACTTGCTCAATAAAAACTGCAAATTTACATTTTAATCATTAAACCATCCAACTTAACAAATCCCATTAGATTTATTAGGTTCCCTATCTCCTTGTGGGTTCGATCCCTAAGTATTGTAATTGAACCTCTTATTTGATAGAGTAAATTAATTTAAGTGATATCAGGCGAGATAGTCGTGGTTCTATTGTGGTTGCGACGGTTTATGTTGGTTGAGGGTGTGTATTGCGTGCGTAGTGTCGCGTCCAGTCGTATCCTCCGTGGTGGTCATTGAGTTGCATTGTCTGGAGTTGTTGGTCCATTGATTTGTGCAGAATCGAGTTTGTTGTTCAACGAATGCACGAGCTTTAGCCACCGAACAAGGATCAATTTGGCGAAGCATGGTTTGAAGCTGAGGATGAAGACCGGCGAGGAACCTCTCCACGAGTTTATCTTTAAAATCATGAATATCCACCCAAGTAAGCATCTGATAGATTTCATTCTCGTAGTCTTCAACAGAGTGAGAACCTTACGAATGCTATGAAACTTCTGGAACAAAAGAAGCTCGAAATTATTATACATAAAAAAAATTTCAGCATATGTTTCTTAAGCTTGTCCCATGAGGAGATCTTTTCTTTTCCTCGTCAATTGCAGGAACGATTGAGTTGATTCCACCAAGAGGCGGCATGACCGCATAATCGAGTAGTAACAGGAGAAACTTGTATGTTGTCAAAGACGTCTTTGAATTCAAGAAATTCATCAACTATTACGAGCCGATCTAGGAGGTCCTCAGGTTGTGCTCCACCATGAAACTCGGGAATGTCGAGTTTGATGCCTGAAGCCCATCGAGCGTCATCCCTATTTCTGTTCTAATGACCACAATATTGTTGCTGGTGCCGGTTGTTGACGTCGTCGCCAAACGGATTATCAGCATCGGATTCGTGATCTTGTTCTTCAAAATCAGCATCGATCGACAGGCTACGAGGGCCTTGGATCGATGACAAGAAACCTGTGGAGTTACTTCCTTACACAGCAGCAGAAGTTGACAAGATCACTTCCAAGATCTACACTTCTCTAGACACCATGGAGGAACGACTTGACAAACACTGCGATGACATCTACTTTCCATTCGATAACAAAATCAGTGGACTAGACAACCACGCATAATGGCTACAGAAAGAAGTCAAAGCCATTCAGAGGCAACTCGCAGCTCAACATCAGATATCAGCATCGATCGACAGGACACTAGCGAAATCGATCGATGGCAACTCGCCGAGATCGACCAACGAACACATAATAGCATCGATCGACGCCGAGTCTACACCAATCGGCGAGCAGCTGATACATAAGACAGTAGAGTCAATGCAAAAGGAACTGACAGATCTTTCAGCATACGCCTATGACAACATAGGTTGGCACCAGGTCAGCATTGACAATGTTCAAGAAAGGCTACAAAACATCTCCAATGTACTTGAGAAGATGGATGACAAATGGACAAGAATTAATGAGGCCACAAGAAGTTTCATTCCATCTTGGTCCAGAATGTGTAGAGATGACGTGGATGCTTGCTTTCCAACAAGCAGCTGTTTCTCCACACAATAGCCAATCACCACCACAGTCAAGCTAAGGGTCTGACTGGTTCAAACCCAGCGGTTGCGGTTGCGGGAGTTTGTAAATGCGGGCGGTTGCGGTTTCTAGCGGTTTTAAGAGATTTGTACGAGTGGTACTGCGGTTAAAAAATGGTGCGTTTGCGGGTGACTTATGACTGGTTAACTACCAAAAGCGGTAACAGTCAAATAATAAATTAACAATATTTACATTTAATATAATTATAAAAATATCAAAAATCATAAAATTATAATAAATATAAAATTTATATTTAGAAAGTTATAATTTTAATTTTTGAAAATTTATTGAAATTGTTTTTATCATAAAATTTTATAATATTAATTAAAATATAATAAATATATTTAAATATTTTCATAATTTCAATTTTAAATTTTTTATTAAATATTTTTACTTTTGTATATATATTGATTTTAAAAAAGAAAAAAAATTTACCCTCCTGCAACCGCCTGCAACCGCCCGCAACCGCAAACGCTAGCTGAAGCCAGCTTTTGAATTTATGAGATTCAGAGCGATTTGAAGCGGTTTAGAACGATTTGAGTGATTGTTGCAAACCATCGACAACCGCTACCAACCGCAAAAGCTGCGTTTGCGGGTGGTAGCGGGAAAACCAGTCGCCCCCTAAATGACTATAACCAAGCGCTGAGTGGGAGGCAACCCACTATTAGGTATTTTATTTAGGTTGTATTAGCTACCATTTATTTACTTTCGTTTTATTTCTTTCAGATTTAGGAGACCCAAGTAGGAGGACCTGAATATCGGCCGACGACGAGACGTAGACATCGTTCGACATAGACAACCACACGACGATCGATGTAGCACTTACACATCGATCGATATCTAATCCGGCCAGATGTATCTTTCTTACTTGTTACATTTCGTACATCATAAACTATTCATCATAAGTCCGGCTAAGTTACACTGGAACAGTGTAATTTAGGTCTGGGGGAAATTTACTGATATAATTTATTTTATTCTTATGTAAAAAGGAATTTTAATAAATTATGCTTAGCTATTGAAAATATGGACTATAATCTTATATTGATTTAAACATGAACATCTAACCAATCTTTAGCACCATTTTAGATTTACTAATTGCAGATAGCACTAAAAATGCTAAAGCGGATCAACCTATCAACTACACACTTGCCTTGAACCGTATGAAGTAACCAAAGCTGATTTCCAACACTAAACCTGACATAACCGCTTGTCTTGGGGGTTGGTATACATGGGATCGAATTCTTCAGACAGGTCTGGAAGGTAACGCCTGGTTTAGATTATTTATCACATTCCCTCTCTCTAAATTTCGACCCTAGATTAGTTAGTGAGTATTAAAATATATATATATATATATATATATATATAAGATCTATTGTTTAAATATGATGAGTAATATTACGTGTATACGCAGACCAAATAACCTAATGTGCACACTACCACAATCGAATGGTATGTCGATGTAACACTTTAGGATCGAATCCACAGAGACCAACTATTACACTTTATCTTTATGGGATCAATATCAAGCTAAAACAATATGGAGGTTTTAAAGTTGATTTCGTAACAAGCAAGTAAGAAGATTAATTAAAGATTTCAGATGATTAAAATGCTAGCCTAGGGTGGTTTGGTCGGGTGTTAAGCAAGTGTGAGCCAAACAATTATTCAAGTTTAATTAAGAGCAAGTCTAGAACTCGGATCACTCAAGTAGAACAGCCCACTGTCGTGGAACTGCCCCCTATGCTGATCGATCTTGATACCTAAACTCTCGTTTGGATCAAGATGCGACAGCAAGCAATAGAGATCAAGTCCGATAGGTTCACCAAACACCCTAATATCTACTTTCGCTGATTAGGGATGCTAGGCTCATTCATAACAGATCTAGAAACCTATTACACGGTTAATGAACAGGTTAGACCTAGGATCTAACATTAAGCGGCCAGATTAATGCAAGCATTAAGAACAGTTATGAATGAAGACAATCAATGGTTTCACTTATCTATGTTTAACTCACGGATCTAACACCCGAACACCCTAGACTAAGCAAGTTGACTACTCAGCCATGAACAGAGAAAACACAGAGATCAATTCTGAATAAGACTTCATGTAAATAAAAGAGATAGAAAGAGGGTTCAGGATAATCTTCTCTATGGTGAGAGAGATGGAGCCTTCTCCCTTTACAATCCAAAAGCACAAAAGTCTCCAATGGTTTTCTTCTGTCTAGAATTAGCCTCGTATGATAAAGAGAAACAGAAAATATGATATATCAAAGCCACAGGCGGCTGGGAGAGAAAATAGGGATAATTAGGGCAAATCCCGTGATGATTGTAGTTTCCTTAAAAATCTCTGCCGCTGGAACACTCACTCGGAACAGTCACTCGGGTTGCTCTGCTATCCGGAACAGTCATCAAGACTGTTCTGCGTGAAAACTACCAAATTGCATTGTTTTCTGTCTCTTTTGTTCCAGCTGGTCCATCTCCCATCCAATGCAACTCCAGACCTGTAATGACTCCAAAAGGACTAGAAAGACTCGATAAAGACTTGAAAACCAATTTAAAAGCATATATACAAGATGTATAAAACACCATATATCAATTCCCCCAGACTTAGATCCTTGTTTGTCCTCCAACAATGTCAAGTATCAAGAACAGGGAGAAAGGTTTGAAAGTGTGGGAACTCTCCTATTCTCAGCAACCATACTTTAACCACGAATCTCTGAACCATACAAGCAGTAAAACTAGGACAACACACCCTTACCGGAACCCCACTGACTGCTGTTCAAAAATCGGCTCCATACTCTTCATCTCAAACCTGAAAAAGCAACACTATCGAGACAGAACTCCCTACATTCATTTAAGAGTAGCGTGAGCTTCTCATCACATACATCATTCAGGGTAGACGGTCTAGGTGTGGAACCGTCTATTTAATGGTGGAGTTAAGAGTGTTTAGGGGCTACCATTTCATTGAAGAGGATGCAGGATATCACACAAAATGGCAAGAGAGGATAGATCCATTGATGTCCATAGCCTCTACTCGTTTTTGCTCTATTTGGTGCGACTGTTCTGATGACGGAACATGCAACTTATTGTTCTGCTTTCCACTTTCCTCTACACACTCTTCAATACTTGGTACCAACTTCTTGCTCGACCTTTCCAGTGGCTCCATGTTTCTTTTCTTTCTTCCCTTTCTCCATCACATAAATCTCGTTTTTTTTTTTTTTTTGAAGACTGATATTGTAATGTGACGAAGAAGGAGGTAATACATGATCGTTCTGAGTGCCACTGGTGGTTCTGATTTCGCGTTCATTCTGGTTCTCCACCCCTGCTCTTGCGCAGTTCATTGGTTATGGAGCGGTTGCTCCCTTAATCTGCTTGTTCTCCTTTCTGACATAATTTCTGCAGCAGTAACGAGTAGGAGGCTGCGTTGATCCTTTCCTCTCCGACCTTTTTGCACATATCTGCACATATGACACTGAAAAACAAATGCATGAAGGTGGAATAAAGGCTAAGGTGCAGGGTGGGAACTAGCTAAAGATGAGCTAGCCACTCAGGATCAGCAAGATGGATAAAAAAGATAAGAAGTCCTGAGTGTGTTCTCGTTTCCCTGATCTAATGCCCATAACAAGAAGAATTTCAGTCAAGATTAGGTTCAAGTAAGGTGGAGTTAAGTCTACCCAGTGTAACCTGATCGGCTGAGAACTTCTGGAGAATCAAGTGAGATATGTCAGGGTGTTCCAGGTCCACATGTGTGTCTTTCGCCAATGCTAAGGTCACTGAATAAGATAACTAAAGCACGAGGTGGTTAGTGATCAACACAGAATAAGGTCCTAATTCCCACAAAGTTTTGACTGACTCAATAAAAACTTACTCAAATTGACCCAAAAGAAAAACAAAAGAAAGAAACGAGTTAGTAAACGACGAAAACCCTCCCCCAGACTTACTTCACAACGTCCCTGGTGTGAAAATAAATCACACAGAAGCAGAAAACAAGAATAATTTTTTTTTTTTTTTTGGGTCGAGATACTTACCTGGCGCGGAGCAGCCTGACAGAGCAAGACGCGGTTGCTCCGGTAAAGGATGCTCTGGAATTAGAGCAGCCAGCTGCTTGCTCCAGTCAAGGGTCTCGGATTTTCTGATTTATAACCTGAGACTCAACCAATTAAAAACAAAAATAAGTAAAAAGAAAATTCTAATGTTAATGACACTTACCAGTGGGTTGCCTCCCACCAAGCGCTTGGTTTAAGTCTCTAGCTTGACTTGGTGACTGGGATCAGTCGGGTTGAGCAGGAGGGCTTGTTCCAAAACAAGCTCCACAATCAGACATGTTCAGCTCCAGAACTCTGCTCAATAACCCTTTCACAGCAACTTTTCCTTTCTCCTTCAGCTCATGTGTGATAATAGCTCTGACTTTAGAGAAAGATTTAGAGGTACCCTTGCACTTTATCTCATACTCAATGGAGTTCCCATCACACTTGAGAGGTATCAAAGTCATTGTAGGATCTCCCTTGACCCTTTTCTTCTGGACTTTCTGTTTCACCCTTGAATTCCCTCTGATTTCAGTAGGATCAGTGCTAGAATCTTCATCAGAGAACAGCCTGCTCTCACCCTTATCACCATGCTCCTTCTCTGGAACAACCTTCAGCTTTTCTACATCAAACACTGAGATGCGAGAGGCGTGTGATGAGGAAGATCTGGTGGGTACAGCCTTGTAGAAAACTTTCTTGTTGATGTTGGAGAAGCAGACTCTCTTGTTGGGCATATCGATGGTTGCTCCAACAGTAGCCATGAATGTCCTTCCAAATATCAAAGGCATCTCATGATCCTTGTTCATCTCAACAACTTGGAACTCAGCAGGAACAATGCATTCCCCTACTTGAACATGAAGGCTGCGGATGGTTCCATATGGGACTGCTCTGGAAGAGTTTGCAAAGGTCAGGGTCAGCTGAGAACGCTCAACATCAGCAATACCCAAATCGTCTACAATAGCCTTTGAGACTAGATTCACACAAGAACCAGAGTCACAAAGAGCGTCCTTGAAGGTTGTTCCTGCGATAGAACATGGGAAAACAAACTTTCCAGGATCATCAACCTTAGGCAATACCTTCAGTGCTGGTGTAGACAGTGCTTTGGTATAGAGGACCTTGATCTCCTCTTGAGTCTCTCTACAGTTTTTAAAGACTTGGAGCAATGGACGAATCTGCAGAGCATCTTCAAATGCAAGTTCTTTAGGAAGCCTTCTCACCATCTTGTTAAAACCTATCAGCTGCTCTTCACTAATGGGATCCATCAGATGTTTAGGTGGAATTGGATAGGGAACCTTGGGAACATAGACTCGAGATGGTGGAGTCTCAGCAAGTTCGCTAGGAGCAGTCACTCCAGAGCTAGCAGACTGCTCTGCTCTCTCTTCTGCGCCTGGAGCAGTCTCAGCGAACGGCTGCTCTATTGCATTACAGTGCTCAGTCCTAGGATTTTTATCAGTTCTTCCAGGGAGCGTCTCTTGTTGCCTCTTGACACTCTCAGCTGTTTGAGCAAGCTGAACATCGATCTTTTTTATGTGGATCGCAAGATTGTCATACTTGTTATTCAGCTCAGTGAACATGTTGCCCATCCTGGTGTCTATTTCCGTGGTTACCTGATTCAACGCCTTGGCCTGAACCTGCTGACCCTGCAACAATTATTGCATCATCATACCCAGACCCTTCAGCTCATCTGGTTGACTGTTCCCGTTAGCTGGAACAGCTTGCTGATTGCTCTGCGGTTGTCGCTTGTTCTGGTTCTGAATATGCCCGGCCGTAGCTTGCTCCATGTTGAAGACGTGCCCTTGGTTGTTTTTCAGTAGCTGATCAACCTTGGTAGTCAGCTCATCTATTTTCTGGGTGTCAGAACTGTTCCCTTTCTTGGAGCAATCACTCTCCTCTTTCTTATTAGCTGAGCTAGCAGCCATGTTCTCAATCAGCTTAAACGCTCCATCAGTGGTTTGAGTCATAAAGTCTCCATTGCTCACAGATTTTAGAGCACCTTGGTATTTCCAGTCCACTCCATCATAGAAAATGTCCAGGATATAATCATCATCAAATCCATGGTGAGGACATTCTCTGCGATAGTCATTGAAGCGCTCCCATGCGTCGCAGAAAAGCTCATCAGTGAGCTGTCTGAAGGAGGTGATCTTGTTCCTCAATGCAGATGTTCTCGCCTTAGAGTAGAAATGGCTGAGAAACGCTGATCGGACCTGTTCCCATGAAGTGAGAGAGCCGGTAGGGAGAGAGTTCAACCACCGTGCAGCTTTTCCATCAAGAGAGAATGGAAATAACATGCACGTGATGTAGTCTGGTGGAACACCATTCACGCGAGTGAAACTGCAGACTTTTTCGAAGCTCTCAATATGCTCCATTGGAATTTCTGTAGAGAGACCAGAGAACACCTTTCTCTGTACTAGACCGATCAAAGCAGGCTTGATCTCGAAGTCCTGCCTGGTGCAAGGTGGAGGAACAATGGCAGAGCGCGTAGTAGGGATGTTACGCGGAAGGTTTCTCTGCCCGATTGGAACAGTCTGCGCCTGTTGTTCCTGCTGCGCGAGAGCAGCCTGTTCAGCAGCATCCTGCTGAGCTTGGATGGTCTGCTGCATTTGTTGCATCTGCTGCTGCATGAGTGCCATAGCCGCAGCGAGATCATCCTGATTGGCGTGATCACCCATAGTGGTGTCGGTTTGCCTTGGCTGTTGACGATTTGTTCTTTCTAACCTTGCTAGCTCCTGGTTGGTAAATGTAACTAACTCTCCTTGTGCGTTTCTCCGAGTATGTCTACTGGTCATGCACCTGGAACATTAGCTGCAACAAAAAGGATAAGGCAAGTTAGAGGTCTTAGACTAAATAAATAACCGAAAAATAAAGGTAAAAAGATGGTCCCCGGCAACGGCGCCAATTTGATATTACGTGTATACACACACCAAATAACCTAATGTGCACACTACCACAATCGAATGGTATGTCGATGTAGCACTTTAGGATCGAATCCACAGAGACCAACTATTACACTTTATTTTTATGGGATCAATATCAAGCTAAAACAATATGGGGGTTTTAAAGTTGATTTCGTAACAAGCAAGTAAAAAGATTAATTAAAGATTTCAGATGATTAAAATGCTAGCCTAGGGTGGTTTGGTCGGGTGTTAAGCAAGTGTGAGCCAAACAATTATTCAAGTTTAATTAAGAGCAAGTCTAGAACTCGGATCACTCAAGTAGAACAGCCCACTGTCGTGGAACTGCCCCCTATGCTGATCGATCTTGATACCTAAACTCTCGTTTGGATCAAGATGCGACAGCAAGCAATAGAGATCAAGTCCGATAGATTCACCAAACACCCTAATATCTACTTTCGCTGATTAGGGATGCTAGACTCATTCATAACAGATCTAGCAACCTATTACACGGTTAATGAACAGGTTAAACCTAGGATCTAACATTAAGCGGCCAGATTAATGCAAGCATTAAGAACAGTTATGAATGAAGACAATCAATGGTTTCACTTATCTATGTTTAACTCACGGATCTAACACCCGAACACCCTAGACTAAGCAAGTTGACTACTCAGCCATGAACAGAGAAAACACAGAGATCAATTCTGAATAAGACTTCATGTAAATAAAAGAGATAGAAAGAGGGTTCAGGATAATCTTCTCTATGGTGAGAGAGATGGAGCCTTCTCCCTTTACAATCCAAAAGCACAAAAGTCTCCAATGGTTTTCTTCTGTCTAGAATTAGCCTCGTATGATAAAGAGAAACAGAAAATATGATATATCAAAGCCACAGGCGGCTGGGAGAGAAAATAGGGATAATTAGGGCAAATCCCGTAATGATTGTAGTTTCCTTAAAAATCTCTGCCGCTGGAACACTCACTCGGAACAGTCACTCGGGTTGCTCTGCTATCCGGAACAGTCATCAAGACTGTTCTGCGTGAAAACTACCAAATTGCATTGTTTTCTGCCTCTTTTGTTCCAGCTGGTCCATCTCCCATCCAATGCAACTCCAGACCTGTAATGACTCCAAAAGGACTAGAAAGACTCGATAAAGACTTGAAAACCAATTTAAAAGCATATATACAAGATGTATAAAACACCATATATCAATGAGTCTGAACATGAGTTGGTGGCTAAAACCATTAAGGCTTGATTCATAAAGACTCAAATGAAAGAGTTCGAAACGGGACTTGGAGGCGGCAATCTTCAAGGCTCGCTTTCGCAAAGAACTCTTGGATATAGGTCAAAAAGAAGTGAACAGAACTTGGTGGCAACCACCATTAAGTTTTGATTCATGGAAGCCTGTCCAATCTTGGTCACTGATCCTGCAATGGAAGCAGACTTTGACTCAAGAGAGAAAATTAGAGAGAGAGAAACTAAGAACTAACTTTTACCAGCAGCTCCAGATACCTGTCTGAAATCCTTGCATCATGTGATCGATACTCCCAAGGTAAAGCATTCACTTTATATTTATGCTAAGAAATGAAATCAGTATAGGGAATGTCATACGTGAATTGATGAGTTGTGTTATGTTAGAAATGGTTGCTAAGCTAGGATATTGCATAGTGTGCTTTTGTGATTAGGACTTTTTAAATGTGGTTGCAAAATTGTTGAGGAAAGATTTCTATGTTTTAAAATCTTAAATCCCCAAATATTTTCAAACCTCTTTCAGAGAGACTGCCTGTATGTTTTGCTTGAGGACAAACAAAAAGGTAAGTTTGGGGGAGTTGATATACCTTGGATTTGACCCATTTTTATCCATGG
Source organism: Brassica napus (assembly GCF_020379485.1). NCBI lineage: Eukaryota > Viridiplantae > Streptophyta > Magnoliopsida > Brassicales > Brassicaceae > Brassica > Brassica napus. The sequence continues at coordinate 4,190,112 of NC_063440.1, forward strand.
TATATAGGTGTTTTACTATATATATCTATGTTTTCTACTCTTCTAGGTATGTTTTCAGGTTCAGGTGCATTTCGGAGTAAAGCTATGACTTTGGAGCATTTTAGAGCTTAAAGGACATTTCACCCGAGCTGACCACTTAGAGGTCGACAAGAGGAAGAACAATCGATCGATGCGCATCAGTGCTTACGATCGATATCAGGAAATGCCTCGACAGATGAAGATTAATTTCGATCGATGTACACAAGTACCGTCGATCGATGTCGAGACACCAGACGCGATATTTTGGATTCAGCAGACTTAAAAACCAAGGCCAAGCCAAATTACCAAAATGCCCTGACGAGTTTTTAACCTAGTAGAATATATACTGCCTAAGTGTTTTGACGGCAGAGGAACAGAGCTTTTTCTAGACCTAGTTTTGTTACAAGTTTCATTTGGGAGAGAAGATCACTTGTGATTGAAACTCCTTGTTTCTATTTCTTTTCATCTATACTATGAGTTTCTATTCTTTTATTGTGATGAATTGCTTTGCTATGTCTGAGTAGTTCAACTGTTAGATCCAGGGTTCAGATAGGTTTGTGGGATTAGCCCCAAACTATAGATCTGCCTTGTTGTGATATTCATGATAGATTTGTATTCATTGCTTGTTTTAGCCTTGCTAACTAGAACTTGATCATAGGATTGCATACTCAAGCACTATCCCATCCTGACATCTATCTATCATATTAGGATTGCTAGAGAGGGCTAACCGCCAATTTAGCAGCTTAGTAGGGCATTTCATACTCGCGCATAGGTCTGGCTAGAACCCGTCGATCGATGTCCTCAACTGAAAATCGATCGACGTTGGCAAAGGTGTATCGGTCAACGTCTTACTAGACCATCGATCGACACTCTCTCGTTGTATGCATACTAACCGTTGAGACACGAGATCTAGTCTGTTAACCAGTGGTACATGCGACAGCTGATCACTGAGTTTAGCGAACGAGCTCTAATATATCATGCATGCAACAGTTAGGCATCTATAGGTATTATAATCTCCAACACCTGAATAGTGGCCCTGCATCTAATATCAATTCCAACCAAGTTACATTTATTATTACTCGCTTGTTACTATTGTTATTTCATTTAGACATTTACAACATTTAGAATTAATAAACACTAGATTTAATTGTTCCCTAGCTCCTTGTGGATTCGATCCCTAAGTACTACATCTGAACCTCTTTTGATGAGAATAAAACTCCTTCGGGTAATTTGAGTGGTATCAATTCATCTCAGTCATTTTGCAAGAAGCTCATGACCGTAAAATGGGAGGTCACTCTGGTGTGTTGAAAACAGTAAAGAGGGTGCAGTGTTCTTTCTTCTGGAAGGGAATGTACAAACAGATTCAACAATATATCGCTTTGTGTGCTGTTTGCCAAACACACAAACACTCGACACTATCACCAGCCGGTCTTCTTCAGCCATTACCAATACCAGAGTTAATTTGGGAAGATATCAACATGGATTTCATTGAGGGATTACCTACATCAAACGGGTTCAATCTGATATTGGTGGTAATTGATCGTCTCAGTAAGTTTGCTCACTTTGTGGCTCTCAAACATCCGTTCTCTGCCTTAGACGTGGCCAAGAAGTTCATTGCGGAGGTAGTAAAGTTACATGGATTTCCAAGACCGTGATCGTATCTTCTTGAGCTTTCTAGTCTGAGGTGTTTCGCTTAGCGGGAACAACATTGAAATACAACACGGCTTTCCATCCACAAACTGATGGTCAGTCAGAGGTCTTAAACCGTTGTTTAGAGACTTACCTGCGTTGTTTTGCGTCGTCTCATCCAAGAACTTGGCACTCTTACATGGTGTGGGCAGAACTCTGGTATAATACTACATACCACAAGTCTATACAAACTACTCCGTTCAGGGTTGTGTATGGTCGGGACCCTCCTCCTCTGTTATGCTTTGAATCTGGTTCCACAACGAATTTCGAACTTGACAAAGCTTTAATAGAACGAGATGAGGCGTTGGATGATTTGAAACAAAATCTGTTGAGGGCGCAAGAGATTATGAAGAACCAAGCTGATAAGACTCGAAGAGATGTGGAGTTTTCAGTCGGAGATATGGTTTATCTGAAGCTACAGCCTTATCGACAAAAGACTGGTGCTCGTCGTTTTTTGTCAAAAGCTTGCTGCAAATTCTATGGCCATTATAAGGTTATTGCTTGAGTTGGCCAGACGGCACATAAGCTTCAATTACCGAATGATGCACGCATTCACCTTGTCTTTCATGTCTCTCTGTTGAAGCTCGCGTTGGGACAGCATGTGTAATGTAGTGATCTTCCTCCAGGCTGTTTGACTGTGGCTGATGATGTGATTGAACCAGAGGAAGTACTTGATAAACGTTACAACAGTAAAGGCGAATTGGAGTTATTGCTTAAGTAGCAAGGCAAGTCTTCATTGGCAAATTCGTGGCTGGGTTATCAAGAGTTCATTACTTGTTTTCCTGATTACCAGCTTGAGGGCTAGCTGGATTTCGTTGGGGAAAGTATTGATAGGTTCAAGAAGGTATATTACAGGAAGAAGGGAGGGAAAGAAGCGAGAATGGTGGTTGAGTAAACCGTTGAGGCTTCATTCAAATAAAGGAGTTATGAAACTTCTGTCTCAGGGAGAGGCTTTGCAGTTACACAACTGAAGGCAACTCTAGAGAGTATAAATAGAGTGGTAGCTTATTGTGTGATCTTTATGCTTTGATGATGAATGTATCTTTACTTCATAGTCGCCATGAGACTGGTGATTTGTAGTTAGTTCGTTATGAGAGCTTGAGTACTTATCACAATCAAAGTTGTATCTCTTTCATTGATTCAATAAAAAGCTACAAGTATTATTCAGTTACATAGATCTAAAGTCTATCATGTTTATGTGTTTTAGAAATGGGAAAATAGAAACAGAAAAAGAGTTCTAGTACACTAACAATCAAATAGAATAAGAAGGGAAGCCATAAAAGAATTCAGTCCATCTCAACTCTCAATAATATCCTCTTCGAAAGATAATAATCCTAAAAGAATTCCGTCTCAAAAGTAATAAACTAATAACAATGGAACAAACAAACGTCGACATAAAAATTAATGCAATGAACACCGTGTGGAAGAGTCTCGCTTAAATCACAAACCAAACGAGAACAGATCCAAGTACCAAGCTTGAAACCATCTTGCTTGCTCCATTCTGCAAGGACATAAGAGTTATGGATCAGCAATTCATTTGTACTGAATAGAGAGGCATCTTTGTATTATGTATACAACGTTATTATAATTTCATCATAATTTAATTGAAAATGAGACTTTTCAGTGAATTTATTAATCCAAGTTACCTCTAGAAAGATTCTCAAATTTAGGGGTCCTAACATAAAGTGTCTTCCAGATTGTGGAGAATTCGATCACTCACGCTTTTGAACTATTTAAATGACTAGAAACTCTTTGTTTTATGACTAAAATGAACTAGATCTTACTTTTTTGTCAATAATCAAATCTTTTTTTTTGAGCAACTAAATCTTCTTTTTAAATCAAATATTATTGGTCCGGACTTATAGACACATGAAAGTTGTTTATTGCCCACGTTCATAGTGTCAAAATCACGTGACTCCTGCACCCTGACTCGCTACACCTCGAGTTCGAAGATCTCGAGATAGATGTAGCAGCTGCAGCTGTCAAATGGTCCGTTCAGACCTAAAATTTGCTCGACCAATTAGAGCATTTCAGTTTTGGGTGATACTGGGTGGTCTATATTGGAATGGTCCAAACAATTGTTCAACACTAACAGATACCAAGTTTAAATGGGCATGCTCATGGACACCCAATAGTATTTATAATTGTTTTTCAATTATTATTTGATACATTTTACTCTCTAAAATTTTAAAATTATGTTTTATCTCCAAAATGACAAAATACTTTTTTTTTTCATGTCAAAACTATATATAGAACTATCTTTTCCGCCAAATCCTATAAATTATATTTTCCCGACAAATTATGCTTTCCCACAAAAATCAAAAAAAAAATTCTGCCAAAATCGAAAATTTACGTTTTCCACCAAATCCAAAAATTATATTTTCTTCCCCAAACAAAAAATGTGTTTCCCGCCAAAATCATGATATTACATTTTCCGCAAAACCAAAATTATGTTTCTTGCCAAAACTGAGAAATCATGTTTTCCTGCCAAAATCGTAAATTATATTTTTACACCAAAGCGGAAAAATTGTGTTCTTCCACCAAAACCGGAAATTTACATTTTCCCGCCAAAATTGAAATTTACATTTTCCACCAAAATTGAAAATTATGTTTTCCCGCCAAAATCGTAAAATTGTGTGTTTTTCGCCAAAACCGTGAAATTACATTTTTTCTTTAAAACCGGAAAGTTATTTTTTTCCCGCCAAAACCAGTAATTTACGTTTTCCCGCAAAAATTGTGAAATTGCGGTTTCCTTCCAAAATCGTGAAATTGTGTGTTTTCTGCCAAACCGTGAAATAACGTTTTCTAGCTAAAACTTTAGAATTCCATGAAAATTGTGATATTATGTTTTCCTGCCAACATTATAAATTATAAATTTTCTTGTTAAAACTATAAAATTATGTTTTTCTGCCAAAATTTTGAAATTATGTTTTCCATCAAAATCGTTAAATCTTGATTTTCCAATAGAACCATTTTTGTTAAAATTGTAAAGATATATTTTTTTTTTTGTTAAACTCCATGGACATCCATTGTCTATTTGGTTTTATCCAGTTGGACCATATACCAATTGATCTTTGTCCAATTAGACATTTATTAATTGGACGCATCCATGGTCGCCCAAAATGAATTGGACTGGGTTCATGGACACACCCTGTTGACACCTCAAGCAGCAGCAATGGTCCGAAAATAGGCAAATACATAACAGCGCGCTAGCATTTCCTTGCTAAATTGCGCTACTACTGCTTAATTTAGTGTAGACTAGAGTTCCTATGCTAAATTGCGCTGATCTTTAGTTAAGACCAGATTAAATCTAGTCAGAAATTATCCAATGGTACTTAGTGAACGAGTTTAAAAGTTAAAACATCTCAGATCTGAGACGCATTGTAGAAGATCTACTCGAAAGAAGGTTTTACGGACCTGGTCATTTGAGTCGGTGGAGGGTCCTGGAGAGAGGGAAGTGGTGCTTGGTCCGGGAGCATCAGTAGCTGGGGAAGGTGGGCTAGACAACGGAGATGAAGAAGGAGCGTCTGGCTTCGTAGTTGGAGCTGCAGCCGGAACCTGAGCGGGAGGAGATGCAAGAGGAGCTGGAGGAGGAGTAGCAACGGGAGGAGGAGAAGCGACGGGAGGAGGAGTTGCTGGAGGTGGAGAAGCGACTGGGGGAGGTGTAGAGACTGGAGGAGGAGTAGCCGGAGGAGGAGAAGTTGTTACGGGTGGAGGAGCTGAGACAGGAGGAGGAGTGGCTGCTGGTGGCGGAGTTGTTGTAGTCGGTGGTGCTGGTGTGGTGGTTGGTGGTGAAGACGGAGCTTGACCTCTAACGCTGGCGATGAGGACGATACAGATCGCAACAACAGCAAATTGTCGAGCCATTTTTTTCTGAGTGATGGTTCAGTGTAGGGAAATGTAAGCGGAGGAAAGTGAAGGATTTATTTAAATAGAGGAAAGTGGAATCATATAAAACGCAGATACATAGCGTCGTATTAAAGCTGTTTTATTGTAGTACTATAATACAACCCACGGTGCCATGTGAGAGTTGGCGGTGCTAGATCTGTTGACACGTTAGCTCGAATGTTATCGAATTATGTTAATGGGATGTCTATGAGTTGTATTTATTGGCATAAAGCTTCCAAGTTACTCTAATTTCCAAGCATGTATACCCAACTTTATCATAGCTGCTTAACTAAGTAATAACAAAAATAATCTGGATCTCACCGAATACACAATTATGGAAACCACCGAACACATTATGGAAAATGTCAATAGATTGGCAAAAAAGGGTGGCAAAGTTGGCAATCGAAAAACCAAAACAGATATGAATGGTGACCAAAGAATGGAGAGGAACAATGTATTCCTTAACATTTCTAATTTTTTTTATCATTGATAAGGAATAGTTTTTCCTTTTCATTTTATATATTAAAATAGAAGTCATGACTTCTTTTATGTGTGATTTTTTTTTAATTTGGACCATCACTTAGAAATTTTATTAAATGTATTTTATTAAGACTAATAATACATAGAATTTTTAAAATACTATAAACATAATATCTTTTGATATCTTTTCATTTTAAATATAAATATATTTATTTTAAAATTCTAATAAATCTGTTTTCAAAGATTGTTACAAGATCTTCATTTTAAAAATTATATTTAAATATTTTCACTAAATTTGAAATTAGTTTAAAATATTATTATACATTAATAAATTCTGAAAATGTTTATAAACTGAAAAATAAAATAAATCTGGAATATTTTATATATTATATAATCATAGTCAATCATATTAAAAGAAAATTATTATACTGAGCTAAATATAATAAAATTGTATTAAATTTATAAATTTTATTTTTGTAAGTATAAAATATTTATGTTCAAAAATAAAATCTAATATGTTGGTAAGATGGGTAAACATTAGCAAATTATATAATACATTATACATGTATAAAAATTAACATGTATTTCTTTACAGCGTATAATATAAAATCTTTGTAACTACTTTAATCATAATATATTTTCATTTTAAATATAATATATATTTATATATTATATTTTTAAATTATAATAAATCTGTGTGAAAATATTTTAACAATAATTTAATGCATTTTAAATTATTATTTATAAAATGAAAAATAAACAAATTATATCCTATTTTATCTACTTTATAGTCATGAACTCATGATCATGTTAAAATACAATTATTATACTTAAATAAATATGATAAAAGTATATTCAATTGATAAATTTATAAATTTAATTTTTATAAATATAAATTATTTATTTTAAAAATATAATATGATGATAGAACGGCTTAAAATTAGCAAACCATATAATACATGTCTAAAAATTAACATATCTTAGACTTTTGTATATACAATAATATATTATCTAAAATGAATAAGCATAAAAAGTATTACTAAAAAGAAATCCAGCTTTGAAACACTGGTCAAAATTTGGCATAAATTAAATACTAAATAATTTTCAAATATGTTTTCTCATGAATATATTAATTTCTTAATAACTAAATGCAAATACAATAAGATAAATATATAATAAGAAATGAAAATACATACAGTTTTAAACAATTGATTAATTATAACATGTAAATTATAAAATTATTGTATTTGAAATAGTTATATAAACATTTAAGTATATATGATTAACATTAAAAATATATACCACTAATGTTTAAAAACAATAATTTATGTATAAAAAATTGAAAACAAACACCCGCGCAGTTGCGCGGATCAAAATCTAGTCTATCTTATTAAAGTAGAAGTACCTAAATGTTTTGTTTGGCAATTTTGATAGTAGTAAAAAAAAATGCTGTTTGGAAACATGAATATCTTAATAAGATAGATTTATTATTTCATGCTTAAATCTTTTAGTTTACAATAAATGGACTTTTAATTTTCTTATATCTTTGACCCGTTTTTGTGTTGGTCCACCAATAATAATCAAATAATGCTCTTTGACATACATACAAAACGTTTTATTCCGTATCAAACCAAATCATAGAAACCAAAACTGAAATATTTTTTAACAGTAATATTTTTTAACAGTACCATTCTATGGACCTCTCTGTAACATAATACAGTGAAACATACATAGTTTAAATATATAAACAAAAGTAGTCGAACTAGAACCGTTAACTTTTCGTTTTTTAAAGTTTGTATATATTGTAAAATATGTAGTCGCGCAGTCGCGCGAATCAAAATCTAGTTCCTTTTATTGTAGAGAAATATAGAACAAACTTATTCCTCACTAAATATGATAAGAAATCATTGTTCCTCGTCGTTTTTATAATTTTATTCATTTCCGTTTATTTTCTATCTGTTTCCAATGTTCTCGTGGTGGTTACCAGTTAGACCCACAATGTTTTGGTATAACGTGGAGTGTATAAAATCTTTTTTTTTTATTGATAAAGAACCAATTCTAGTGAGTCATTTTTTTTTTGCAACTTATTTACATTCATTCATGATTCGTGGCGGTTCCACATTGCTTCTCAGCTATCATATTTAAAAATTCTTTCTTGACTAGAATATTTATGGTATATGCGAGTGCATTCAACCTTCTATTGTCTTTATTCATATATTATAAATCAAGTCATTGTCTCATATATTATACATCAATATCGTTCACTTTTATTTAAAATAAATATATAACAAATACCATTTTTTCATCTAATCGCTTAGATGTATAAGTGGAATATAACATATGCGAATAAAAACAAAGCTTTCGAAAAAATAATGCAAAAAAGGCACTTATATAATTTGGAGATTTACATACTTTGTGAAACAGAGAAAAACATGATAACACCTATATAAACTAGTTCACCTACATTACTCTAAAAATTGCTATTGTTTGGTTCCTATAGAACACTTGAATCGGCCTACATTACACCTCTTCTTCCATTGTCGATTTGCACAAGAGGTTTGGCAACAAGTCCCTTGGAAATCGACCTTTGATTTTTCTCAAAGCTTCTCTTTCATCGAAGAGCTCTCTCTTTCTTGCCGAAGAAAACTCCTTCCACCTACAGGGGTCACAATCAACATATTCTCATAGGTCATGTGGTTCTTATAGATTAGTCATAGTCAAACTTAAATTTGAGAATAGGACCTTGACGCCCTCTGATACGGCAAGCAAAGCCCTCCACGCGGCATGTGAATGGGAACAAGCACAACCACCGCAAAGAAGAATCTCTGAAACCTGACCCTATCGCCTGTCTTAAACCTCCCTAATGATACGATTACTTGCAATACGGACCTTCGAAACCTGACCCTATCAACAAGTAGCTGTCTTTCCACCAACTAGCCACATACCTCCATAGTCAAGCTAAATGACTATAACAAAGCATTGAGTGGGAGGCAACTCACTATTAGGTAATTTTAATTGGTTTTCTTAGTTACTAGTATTTACTTTCGTTTTCATTCTTTCAGATTTATTGCAAGACATATCAACCGTGGACGAGACGTCGACATCGATCGACCTACAATCACATACGACGATCGATGCATGCCGATGCACATCGATCGATTCCCACTGCGGTCAGGTTTATGTTCGTAACTTGTTACATTTGTACTTATGATTTATTTCTACCATAACTCCGACTATGTTACACTGGGACATGTAATTTAAGTCTGGGGGGAGGTTTACTGATATAATTTATTCTGATTCTTATAAAAGGATTTTAATAAAATTATGCTTAGCTATGTGAAAGAGACTATGACCTTATTTATACTTGAATGTCTAACCACTCTTTAGCACAATTCTAGATTTACTGATTGCAGATAGTACTAAAGATCCTAAAGTGGATCAACCTGTCAACTATACACACTTGCCTTGATTGTTTGAAGGAACCAAAGCTGACCTCCAACACTAAACTTGACATAATCGCTAGTCTTGGGGCTTGGTATACATGGGATCGGATTCTTCAGACAAGTCTGGAAGGTAACGCCTTATGTAGATTTATTTATCATAATTTTCTCTCTCTATTTCGACCATAGAGTAGTTAGTTAGTTATATGAAACAAAAATCAAAATTTATTGTGTGGGAACCGAAATTCGCACTGTCAATTTCCGTTTAAATAAGGAAACTAGGAAAACCCTAATTTCCCAGAGGACCCGGATATTTGCTAATTACCACACGTCAAGCAATCAGAACACGAGAATAACAACGATAAAGTATAAGAAATCGAAAAAGAGAGCAAAGAAGATCTTATTCTGAATTTGCGTATGAGCGTTTACAACAAGGTATAAGCCTGGGCTCGAGAGCTGTCGGCGAGATTCCTAGTTCTAGCAACCCTAAGACGGCTAAAACTAATTGAGTCGCAGCTCGAAATAACAAAAACGGAAAAATGCCTAAATTGCTCTAAGTGCTAAGTTTGCTCTGAAAAGTTTTTTTTTCTTTTGCTCCTCGCCTAGGAGTCCTTATATACTAGCTCCAAGGTCGGTTTACGCTTTTACTCTTCTGCCCTTAAGCCGTCATAGCATAAAAATGGAGATATTCTATTTTCCCGATCTTCACAATTATCTTCGAAACTTCCGTATTTATCCGCGGAAACTTGACATTTATCCTTCCTTGTGGACCAAGCGTAAACCGTGCTGTAGTTTTACGGGCTTTTGGTAAGAAATCGTAGGATGGGCCCCGAGTCGTGTTTTAGGTCCCTTTGGGCCGTCTTCCGACTCGACACGTTTACTACGAGTTCTTCCGATAAAGAACAAACTTTCCGCGGTTTTTAATTCGCAAAGTTTGATCGATGATTTAGAATAGCAGAAACATAGACTGAGCTTGCTACGGTCTTCGGGAGATAGCATTTGATGGTTTGACGAGAATGCATGGACTGGTGTTGTATCGATGTTTGGAAGAGCCCGGTCGCTACGCAACGACCGAACTTTGGCTCAAGCCCGGTCGCTACGTAGCGACCGAGCTTTGGCTCGAGCTCGGTCGCTACGTAGCGACCGAGCTTTGGCTCGAGCTCGATCGCTACGTAGCGACCGAGCGGGATGAGCGCTCGGTCGCTATGTAGCGACCGAGCTTGGCCGAGCTTGGTCGCTACGTAGCGACCGAGCTTTCCACCAACTAGCCACATACCTCGATAGTCAAGCTAAATGACTATAACAAAGCGTTGAGTGGGAGGCAACCCACTATTAGGTAATTTTAATTGGTTTTCTTAGTTACTAGTACTTACTTTCGTTTTCATTCTTTCAGATTTATTGCAAGACCCAATTAGGATGATTACCAACATATCGACCGTGGACGAGACGTCGACATCGATCGACCTACAATCACATACGACGATCGATGCATGCCGATGCACATCGATCGATTCCCACTGCGGTCAGGTTTATGTTGTAACTTGTTACATTTGTACTTATGATTTATTTCCACCATAACTCCGACTATGTTACACTAGGACATGTAATTTAATTCTGGGGGGAGGTTTACTGATATAATTTATTCTGATTCTTATAAAAGGATTTTAATAAAATTATGCTTAGCTATGTGAAAGGGACTATGACCTTATTTATACTTGAATGTCTAACCACTCTTTAGCACCATTCTAGATTTACTGATTGCAGATAGTACTAAAGATGCTAAAGTGGATCAACCTGTCAACTATACACACTTGCCTTGTTGTTTGAAGGAACCAAAGCTGACCTCCAACACTAAACTTGACATAATCGCTAGTCTTGGGGCTTGGTATACATGAGATCGGATTCTTCAGACAAGTCTGGAAGGTAACGCCTTATGTAGATTTATTTATCACAATTTTCTCTCTCTATTTCGACCATAGAGTAGTTAGTTAGTTATATGAAACAAAAATCAAAATTTATTGCTTTATTAGGACTTAGGATCTAGTTAGGAGGAATCTGAACAGGACTTGGTGGCTAAAACCATTAAGGCTTGCTTCATAAATATTCCAATAAAAGAATTCGAACGGACTTGGAGGCGGCAATCTTCAAGGCTCGCTTCACAAAGAATTCTTGGATATATGTCAAAAAGAAGTGAACATGACTTGGTGGCAACCACCATTAAGTCTTGATTCATGGAAGCCTGTCCATTCTTGGTCACTGATCCTGCAATGAAAATTTTGACTCAAGAGAGAAATTAGAGAGAGAGAAATTAGGAACTACTTTTACCTGCAGTTCCAGATACTTGTCTGAAAATCCTAGCATCTTGTGATCGATACTCCCAAGGTAAAGCATACACTTTTATATTTATGCAAAGAAATGAGGTTAGTAGAGGGGAATGTAAAAAAGATTTGCTGAGTTGTAGACTAGTTGAATTTGGTTGCTAAGTTAGGATATTGCATAATGTGTGTTTGTGATTAGGACATTTTAGATGTGGTTTGCGAAATTGTAGAGGTGATGATTTCTATGTTTTAAATCTGTAAGTCCTTGCTGTTTTCAAACCTCTTTCAGAGAGACGCCTGTTTGTTTTGCTTGAGGACAAGCAAAAGGGTAAGTTTAGGGGAGTTGATATACCATGGATTTAACCCATTTTCACCCATGGTATATAAGTGTTTTACTATCTATATACTATATATTATATCCTATTAGGTATGTTTTCAGGTTCAGAAGTATCTTGGAGTAAAGTGATGATTATGGAGCATTTAGGAGCTTAAAAGAGATTTCATCCGAGCTGACCATCAGAGGTCGATACGAAGAAGAAGAAATCGATCGATGTACATTCTGTACCATCGATTGATGTCGAGATGCGGAGTGCGCGACTTGGTTCCAGCTGACTTTAAACCCAAGACTTCACCAAACTAAAAGATTACCCCTGACGAGTTTTTAACCTAATAGTTATATACTTGCCTAAGTGTTAGGAGGCAAGAGAGACACAAAGTTTTTACCAGAGTTTTAAAGCTTTAGCCACCATTGTATTCTTAGGAGATGTTGGGTATGGGCCAAGCCCTCCCAAAAGGCCCGCAAGACAATTACCCAGATATATGATTACAACAAAGAGGATCGGCTCGTCGACTTGTAAGCTGGCGATCAGCTAGGCTCCAGACTACTTTTAGTCGACGAGATGATTGACTGAACAACATCGGCTCACCGACCTGACACAACGGCCCGATAAGTCGGCCCAATTACTCGAGGAGGCCCATCGAGACAAGACACATTAGGTTAACAAGTGCTCACCTATAAAAGGAGGAGACAAGGCAACAAGGAGGGGATCCGCAAATTACTACACTCACTTTCGGCTAGAATTAGGGTTTTACATCTTACATCTCGCCGACTTGTACGGTCCGACGAACTTGTCTTCGCCGGACTTTTTCCTCTGTTCTCTCCCCTTTTGTAACTCGGTTTCGACTCACTGATCTAATAAAACACGTCTTTGTCTTGACCCACTGACGAGAACTCGTCTCTTCTCTTTACTAGTTTATTGACAGTCTCAGTTTAAACAGTTGGCGCCCACCGTGGGGCAGACAGAGTAGCGTCAGCAAAAGATCATGACTCGACCCGACTCGCCGTCCGACGACGAGTCGCCTGTGACCGAAGGCGCTCCAACAGCAGCGGCCTTCGCAGAAACCATACTCGAGAGGATGGCGCAGCAAGACGCCGCCCAAAAGGCGACGACCGAGCAACTTGCCGCCATCGCTGCCATTCTAGCTCCGTTGGCCGGAGGCTCGGGAGATCCGGCTACAACGGTCCGAAAGCAACTGTTCGACACTTACCGAACAGCCAGTGCCGGAAACCCCGCAAGTACGAGTGCCGTACAGGTCCAAACTCCTGGCGGCGTCGACCTCGTTACCGTCCGGGAACTCGCTGAGCTTAAGCAATCAGTCCTGGACTTGAAAGACCGGATGCTCGAAGGACCTACGTCAGCGCCGCTGATCGAACGTGTCCTCGCCGAAACCCTAAAAACCCCATTTTCCCGGAAGATCACCGACGTACGTTACCGGCCGACCGAGAAAATTCACCTTCCGACTTACGCCGGAAAGGCGGACCCAACCGACCACATCACTGCTTTCAACATCACGATGGGTCGAACCAACTTCTCTGAGGAAGAAAGAGACGCTGGCTACTGTCGTCTCTTCGTGGAAAGTCTTCAAGGACCAGCTCTCGGATGGTTCACTGGATTGGAGCGCGACTCCATCAACGATTTCCACGATCTGACGACTGCTTTCCTCAAACACTACATCATGTTTACAAGACAAGGAGCAACTCTGTCCGATTTATGGAATCTGTCTCAAGGATCGAGCCAAAGCCTCCGCGACTTCATGGAAAAATTCAAAGCAGTCGCTTCGAAAGTCCAAGTCCCCGACAGCGTTGCCGTCGACGCACTGATGAATACTCTCTACTTCAAGTCCTTGTTTCGCGAGGACCTGTACAGAAATCCAACCACGTCGCTCCAGGACGCAATCGCCAGGTCGAACAACTTCATCCGAATGGAAGAAGATACAGCAGCGATACTTAAGAAACTAAACACGGCAACCAAACCGGCAACTGTCCCCAAAGCTCCCGAGGCACGCCAGGACCCGTCAGCACGCCTCAGGCAGTAAACCTAACCAGCCAAAAAGTTTCGTTTACGTGGTCGAAGACAAAAACGCGTCCCAACAGCCCACTGTCGTTGTACGCGAAAAAGGTTGGAATGTTTGGGAAAACGACGAAAAGCCGCAAACCTCTTCGACACCTCCGGTGTCGAGTCCTGGACCTGCAGAGCCAAACATGTGGTGTAGCTTCCACAAGTCTAAGGCGCACGATACGAAAAACTGCAGGCATTTGTTAGACGCTCTCTTCTCGTCGTACGAAAAAGGAACGTCGAACGTCGAACTCCCCAAGCCTAGGCCAAACGGCGCCAAGAGCTGGAGCAAAAACAAAGAAAAGAAAACTCACAAGAGTCAGGATAAGTCTAGAACTCGGCCGAGGCATACTGAGGATGACAAGCCAGAAGAGCACGGCGAAGATGACAGCGATGCACAAGTCGACGAGGAGCAACCACGTAATCGTCGACGTGTACAAGTTATCCTCGCGCGACCCAGTTCGTCCTCAGATGAAGAAGAGGATAAACAAGTCCACGACTCACGCGAGTATTCAAGCAATCGAACTAACGAGAGCATAGGATCTGAAGGGTCAAACGACTTAAGGAACAAGCTCAGGCGAAAGTCGCAGACATCTGATCGTACATGCGACTCACACAGAGATCTCCGCGCAACCATCGAAAAATCCAAGGCTAGGAAAATCGAGGACTCGAGTGTTCGACCCCGTCTCAGACCACGAGTCATCGATCTTCGTGAAAAGCTCAACTCAAAGTTGGAAGACCTCAGGATCAAGCTCAACTCAAAGTCGGAAGACCTTAGGATCAAGCTCAACCGACCAAACATTCAGACTTACGAAGAAGAATCGAGGAGGTGAGGCCCAAGAATAAGGATGGACGCATATCTGTTGTCGAGGACTCACACGTTGTCGAGGACTCGCCCAACGTCAAAAATTCGCCCGTCGTCGAAGACTCGCCTAGCGACTTGAGGACTCGACTGAGAAATAAACGAGTCGTCGAGTCTAACTTCCTAAACGTAATTATGGGTGGCTTACCTCCGTGCGGCGACCCTGTCCTGTCAGTAAAGGACCATCGACGACAGGCAGTAACCTCGAAGAAATGGCCATCGAAACCTGAGAATGATTCCTCAATCACTTTCTCACCAAACGATGCCATCGGCGTCCATTTACCTCACAACGACCCACTGCTAGTCGAGGTAGGAATAGCGAAGTGTGACGTCGCTAAAGTGTTGATCGATACAGGCAGTTCAGTCGACTTAATCTTTCGAGATACGCTCGATAAGATGGGAGTCGACCTGCGCGACATGAAACCATCATCTCGCTCCCTCACAGGATTCAACGGTGCTTCTGAGACAATGATTGGTACGATCAAACTCCCCGTCTACGCTTACGGAGTTATACGCACAGTTAAATTCTCAGTCATCCGAACGAAAGCTACTTACAACGCGATCCTCGGAACCCCCTGGTTACATTCTGTTAAGGCAGTATCCTCGACATATCATCAATGCGTGAAATTTCCTGGACCAAACGGAGAAGTGCAGACGCTTCGCGGAGATCAACAAGCCGCTCGAGAACTACTCATCGCAACGGTAAGATGCAACAATCAACTCCTCGCATCAACGCGATAGCGAAGCAAATTCAACCGCAGAAAGATGAGATTTTAGAAGTCACCATCGACGACTCTGATAAGAGCAAAGTAGTCCGAGTCGGAGCGTTCCTCAACGATGAGATGCAACGCGCAATCATCGATTTCCTCAAGGAGAACGTCTCAACGTTTGCTTGGGAAACATCGGATATGAAAGGAATAAACCCCGCCATCACGTCCCACGAGTTGAATGTCGATCCAACCATCAAACCCATTCGCCCAAAGAGACGAAAGCTCGGTCACGACCGAAGCAAAGCTGTCAACGAAGAAGTGGAGCGACTCCTCGCAGCTGGCTCAATCACCGAGGTGAGATACCCCGAGTGGCTAGCTAACCCGGTCGTCGTAAAGAAGAAGAACGGAAAGTGGCGCATTTGCGTCGATTTTACCGATTTGAACAGAGCTTGCCCAAAAGACAGTTATCCGCTTCCGCATATCGACAGACTCGTCGAGTCGACTGCCGGGAATGAACTCCTGACTTTCATGGACGCATTTTCTGGTTATAATCAGATCATGATGCATCCAGACGATCAAGAGAAGACAGCGTTCATCACCGATAGAGGGACGTACTGTTACAAAGTAATGCCGTTCGGTCTCAAAAACGCGGGTGCAACTTATCAAAGACTCGTCAATCGAATGTTCGCCGACAAATTAGGGAACACGATGGAAGTCTACATCGACGACATGCTGGTAAAATCACTCCGCGCAACGGACCATCTGGATCATCTTAAAGAATGCTTCAAGACTTTGAACGAATACGGTATGAAACTCAACCCAGCCAAGTGTACCTTCGGCGTCACTTCAGGAGAGTTTTTAGGGTACATCGTCACCAGGCGAGGAATTGAGGCAAATCCTAGGCAGATCTCTGCCATACTTGATCTTCCCAGCCCAAAAACCAGCAGAGAAGTCCAGCGACTCACAGGAAGGATCGCGGCCCTGAATCGTTTCATTTCCAGATCTACGGACAAATGCCTTCCTTTCTACGAGTTGTTGCGAGGAAACAAACGCTTCATCTGGGACGAGAAATGCGAAGAGGCGTTCAAACAACTCAAGGAGTATCTTACAACTCCTCCCGTATTGTCCAAGCCCGAAACTGGCGACACACTCTCACTCTATATCGCCGTATCCTCAACCGCGGTCAACAGCCTCCTCATCCGAGAGGATCGAGGAGAACAGAAGCCTATCTTCTACACGAGCAAGCGCATGACTGATCCAGAGACTCGATATCCCACCCTTGAGAAGATGGCTCTTGTCGTTGTAACATCGGCAAGAAAACTGCGTCCCTACTTTCAGTCGCACACAATCGAAGTGTTGACAAATCAATCAGTCGCAGAATACAAATCAATCCGGACGGTTATCGAAGTGGGCTATCGAACTCAGCGAGCACGACATTGTCTTCAAGAATCGAACAGCTGCAAAATATCAAGTCCTCGCAGACTTTCTCATTGAACTCGCACCAGAGCTCGAGCAAGATCTAATCCTCCCGAGTCAAAATTGGATACTCCACGTCGACGGGTCGTCGACAAACAAAGGATCAGGAGCAGGAGTACAGCTGCAATCCCCGACAGGAGAACTGATCAGACAGTCGTTCAGCTTCGGCTTCGCCGCTTCAAACAACGAAGCAGAGTATGAGTCGTTGATCGCAGGACTCCGACTCGCCAAGGCAGTCAAGGCAAAACGCCTCAGCGCATACTGCGATTCGCAACTCGTAACTAGTCAGTTTAGTGGTGACTACGACGCCCGCAACGAACGGATGGACGCATACCTTAATTTCCCAGAGGAGAGAACGTATGCGCTGATGCTCTCGCTGCCTTAGGAAGCAGGTTGCGCGATCAGGTGAAACGTACCATCCCTATCCACAAGATCGACAAGCCAAGCATCGATCTGACTCCCATCGAGACCGCCATCGTAGCACCGATAACCGAAGCCGTACCCACGAACCAAGTCCTCGAAGAGGTGTCAAACGACACCAATGATTGGAGAACAGAATTTATCGACTATTTGGTCGATGGAAAGCTACCTCCCGAGAAATGGATTGCAAGGCGACTCAAGACGCGGAGTGCTCATTATGTCGTCCTCGACGGAGAGCTCCACCGATGGACCGCAACCAAGGTACTTCTGAAGTGCATCAATGGCGAGGAGACGCATTTAGTCATGGCTGAAACGCACGAAGGCGCTGCAGGAAATCATTCTGGAGGTCGAGCACTTGCTTTAAAAGTAAAGAGTCTCGGTTTCTACTGGCCAACGATGAACGCAGACTGCGAAGCTTACGCCCAGCGATGTGACCAGTGCCAGCGACACGCCTCGACGATCCACTCCCCGATACAGTTGCTGCGAACAATGACAGCTCCTTACCCTTTCATGCGATGGGGAATGGACATAATCGGCCCGATGCCGAGCTCTCGACAGAAACGCTTCGTCCTAGTCTTGACAGATTACTTCACGAAGTGGATTGAGGCAGAAGCTTTCGCGAGCATTACAGAGAAGGAAGTCCAACGATTTGTGTGGAAGAACATCATCTGTCGCCATGGCCTACCTTACGAGATAGTGACTGACAACGGCTCTCAATTCATATCAAATAAATTTCGAGAGTTCTGCGAGAGATGGAGAATCCGATTCAACACGTCAAGTCCGTGATACCCCCAGAGCAACGGCCAAGCCGAGGCGACCAACAAAATCATAATTGACGGTTTGAAAAAACGCCTCAATCTCAAAAAAGGATGTTGGGCAGACGAGCTCGACGGTGTCCTCTGGTCACATAGAACGACTCCTCGAGGAGCAACGAAATCAACTCCTTTCTCGATGGCACACGGAGTCGAAGCCATGGCTCCCGCCGAAGTCAACGTAACCAGTCTTCGAAGGTCGAGGATGCCACCAAACGTCGAGCTCAACAGCAGTATGCTCTTCGATGCCTTGGACGCTATAGAAGAACGCCGCGACCAAGCACTACTCCGCATCCAGAACTATCAGCATCAGATCGAAGGTTACTACAACAAGAAGGTCAAGTCTCGACCTCTCTAACTGGGCGACATAGTACTACGCAAAGTGTTCGAAAACACCAAGGAGCTAAACGCAGGCAAGCTCGGAACTAATTGGGAAGGGCCGTACAAAATTTCTCAAGTCATTAAACCAGGAGTCTACCGACTCGAGACGTCGATCGGCGAACCCGTTCCCAGAGCATGGAACTCAATGCACCTCCGACGATACTACTCTTAGGCACAAGCCAGAAGATCGAACACTCAAGGAGTCCTGTCTCAACAAACGAGTGAATGACACCCTTGTCACTTTCACTCAAAAAAAATAAAAAATAAAAAAAAACAAAACAAAACAAGTGAATGCGCATCCACTGCCACTTTCACTAACCAAAACGAACTACGAATGGCTTGATCCTCTCCTAGAGGTACGTAGGCAGCCCTTTACCGGGTCCAGCTATAACAAAAACAATCTCCCAACAAGTAGGAGCGCGAATTGTTTAAAGCGATGCTTACGCACGAGCACGACCTTGTCTCTCGGACAAACGTACTAGCACTCGCACCCACTAACGGGCATGTCCTGATCAGACACGTGCTCGAGGGATTCTTCGGTCGTATCGCGGTCCCGACCCGTGCGATCGAGACGACAACTTTCAGTCATCTTATAATCCTCTAAAGCCGGGATTTGCCAACCTAATATTTCTTTTTTGGATTACTTAAAGATCGATTAGAAAACCGTTGTTGCTCGAAAATATAAACGATTGTCTTCGAAACTCGAAAACTTGTGTTGATTATCGAGGACTCGAACTGACGGCATGATGTGTAAAAATTTGATAAAACCAAGTCATCGACTTTCCGGTTTAATTCAAGGCATCGACCAGATTGCCAAACCAAATCGTTTAAATCCAACATTTAAAATAGATTTCAGTGACTCGTCGAAGGCTAACTCGCATCCTCGAGTCCACGAAACTATATCTCTATGACTAAGGCAAATTCTGTTTCAGAAATAACTTCTAAGGAGAGCAAACTTACTGAAAGTCTGAAACAACAGATAGCCGCAAAAGCAAATAAATCCAGATATTACATCAACAAAAGCCTCCAAGGGCCAAAAACCAAAAGTCTAAAAGAAACAACAACAACATATTAAGCTAGTCTTCGGCACGGTTGGAGCCCCCCTCGACGACCTGAGCAGTCACATCCGCTGGAAGAACTGGCAGATCATCAGTTCTGTCGACTGCTCCCTCTTCATTTTGCGGGTTACCAACTAAACCGGGTTCAGTCTCCTCCAGGTGTTCGCCACCCTCTTCTTCAGTCGAAGAGTCTGAGAGTTCGAGAAGATTAACGGGCTCTGTCCTCGTCTCGGCACCAGTCCCAAGAGCCGGGACCAACGGATCTTCATTCACAACGAGGTCGGTGGAGAGCGCAGTCGGATCCAAAGCAGATGCAACGGTTGTATCCTCGAGCCTTGCAACCTCACCAACGGACCTACCTTCTTGAAAGGACGGCTCCCCGAGCTCTCTTCCAGATGGTTCTACAGATTCTTCATTCACATGATCTCCTTGAGAACTACTAGGAGTTTGAAGGAAAGCAGCGGTCCCAGCATCAATCAAGCCCGCGTTCGATCCATATGGGTCGATCGCCGCCCATACATTCTCGTTTAGGAAAGGGGATCGAAGATGAAGTGGAGAAAGACAAAGAAGCTCCTCGGGGATCCCTCCGACGGCTAGGAGTTCAGCCGCAGCCTCATGCTCCTTCTCTTGTTCAGCGAACAAGTCAATCATCTCTTGCGGAATGTCGGTCCCGCTCTCCTTGAGCGCTTCGAGGCATTTCTTTGTCCCGAAAGCTTGGCTCTGCAAGGATCTGACCACTTCGTACTCACTACGACGCTTCTCGAGATCTCGAATTTGGGAGAAACGCTTGTTGCTCTTAGCAATCATGGCCGTTTGTACACGGAACCGCTCTTGAGTAACCTCATAACCTCGAGTGTCCCTCAACCTGTTGACCTCTTTCAAGTGTCTCAGAGCGGTGGACACCATCTTCTCTTCCATGGCTGCCTTCTCTCTTAACCAAGCCTTCTTCTCTTCTTCGAGTCCTCGTACCTTTGTACCTGCAGCTTCAAATTTGTCCTTCAACTCCCCGAGTTTCTCCAGGAAATGAGCCTTCTGAGCCTTCTTCCTCTCAATCAATTGAGCTCGTTCCTCTGCGACCTTATTAATTGTCGCCTTAAACTCCTTCGCCTTGCGGTCATGAGCTACATCCTTCGCTCGAGCGAGCTTGTCGGCTTGCTTTAACTTGGACGTGACCTCCTTGAGGGCTGAGTCGTACAACTCGACGATGTAGTTCATGCTCCCGTCGCTCTGCATGAACGAAAGAGAAGATCAGAACCAGGAACATAAAAGAGAGAAAACGAGGAGAATAATTCTTACCAGAATTTTAGTCCTCGCTGCGTCGACATACGCATCCTTGAAGATAAGATCCTTGACAGCGGGCAGGTCCTTGCGACCACCCTTAATTTGTCGAACAAGCTCAGCGCAATCGGTCGGGACGAAGGAAAGAGGAGTTTCACCGACGTACTTGAATTCCACGCGGTCATGAAATTTGACCCGACGATCCTCAGAGGCCGAACCGCCCTCGACAAGAGTCTGAGGTGCAGATGGAGGAATCTTCGCAGCAGAAGCAGACGTGACCGGAGTAGACGATTCGTGACTGCGGCCAGTCTTCTTCCTCTTCAGAGAGACGGACGGGGAGTTATCCGAATCAACGACTCCCCGAGCTGCAGCATCAGGAGAAGAACCTTTTTCGATAACGACCTCACGATTCTCGGTGCCTTCAGCAGGCTCCGACTGTTCCTCAACAGATCTCTTCTTCTTCCTCTCATTTTTCTTCTTCTTCTTCGGAGGACCATCAGATTCGGTCCTCGCTTGAGAAGCAGCCGATGCAGAGGAGCCAGGAGCAGACCTCTTCTTTTTGCCACCAGTCACTGATGGTTCGGCAGTCTCTCGTTCAGATATCAACGCGAGATCCTCCCTCGAAGAGTCGACGTTGGCCGGGCCTGTAGACGGTCCCGGGGAAACCACGAGAGGAATTGGAGTGAGAGGAACTGCTCCACGAGGAGTCTTTTCGCGAGGAGTCTCTTCGCGAGGAGTCGTCTCACTAGGAGTTGTCTCGCTAGGAGTCGCAGAAGATGCCTTTTTCGCCCCGCTCAGCTTTTTCTTGATTAGCGCACTCAAGTCTGGAAGTTCTTTCATTTCCCTCGCTGCGTTGATGATCTTTTGCTCAGCGCTACTGAATATCGAAAACCGCCGCTTGTTACCGGTAATCAAAGGTAACAGATCAGACCTCCAATCCTCTGAAAAAGATCAACAAGTCGGAATTAGCACGAATTGGAAGAAATATGTGATCACAAGAGGAAACTTACTCCTCGAGATTCTGTCAAGCACTCGTCGAATCCTCTCGATGGTGATATCCTTCCAGCTTACTTGGACGCGCGAAACTACTGCACGAGCATCAGAGACGAAATCTTCCGGATAAGAGGCCATGTCTGGGTGATCAACTGCGAACAAACAAAAACTCATCAGAAAACAAGAAAAAAGACAGTCGATGAGCTGACAACAGCGTTCTACCAAGTTCACGATTCCACAAAAAACGAAAGGAATCGTCGGGCGGCTCCTCGAAAGCAAAACCATCAGACTTGATGTAAAAGTAGAAATGCTGCCAGTGCGCCGTCCTACTCGGATGGTCGACGATCACGTTGTAGTTGGGCCTCATCTGGATCGAGAATAAACCACCGCCCATAGACTTCGTATAGGTCAACTCCTCGAGTGTCCGAACACTCATCGAAACGTCGATCTCCGCCGCAGTCACCATCAACGCCACTGAGGTACGGAACGCGCCGTTAAAAAATTGACTTATTGATGCGTCACGACGTCTCACATAAGACGTAACGAGTCGACCGAGTCTCCCACTGAGGTACGGAACGCGCCGTTAAAAAATTGACTTATTGACTTATTGGTCTCGTCCTGAAAGAACGACTCATTGACGCATTGAAATCCCATGGGAGGGGACCACGGCCTCTGAGATTTAGTTGGGATCAAAAAGGTCACCCCGGTTCCCCCACATTCTCTCAATAAAGCTTTCACGCTGCTAGGAGTCGACCGAGTCTCCTCGATATTCTCCCAGGATTGTCCCTCTACGACAGAGGGACGCATCTGCTCCGCCGCCAAAGCTGGAAGGTCCTCGAAGATTCCCCCCGGATGGTAACAACACGGAACGAAATCGGGGAGGGAAGTCTCTCCGACATCAGCTCCACCCTGACCGTCTCTCGAAACTAATGTTACGTTTTCTCTCTCCTCGTGGAGCTGTCGCGCCGAATCAGCAACGAGGACTCGCTGGGGCGTGTCCATATTCTCCGTGTCCATCATGGCTTCACGATGAATCGTCTCAAAATCGGGCGAGGAATTCGACTCGACGACACGTGCAGGACTCGATTCGGTCGCATTCACCGCGGCCTTCCCTTTCTGGGCCCTAGAAAGTTTACCTCTACCGCCCGACGACATTCTCAGATCTAAGACTACAAAGTTAGAGAGAGAAGCGGAGAGTTAGAGAGAGAAAGTACCTGAGCCGGATGAAGAGTGGAGAAAATGAGAAGGAATAGGGGTATTTATAGAGAGAGGAGCGCATCACACCCCGAGGCGTCATTATTAGACCTAGATGGGCCTAGAGTCGGCCAATTAAGGCGCGTGGAGCTCACCAAACGTCGCGACTTTTCAGCTTCTCGAGGAGAACCAAAATCGGTTCAAATCAAAACCGGAACTAACCACCGGTTTAAATAAAAAAAAATCATCATCATCGTCATCGTCATCAAAATCAAATCAGTCGGATCCTCGAGCGCGAGCATACGAAGTCCACTGCACAGTCAAGGAGTCGAGTGGACAGTCGAGGAGTCGATTGAAATCACAGATTTGGGATAATTGTCTCACAAACCCTACTATCAAATTCGCTGAGTCGGCTACGCTACTCATCAGCGAACTGGGGGGACTTACTGTTGGGTATGGGCCAAGCCCTCCCAAAAGGCCCGCAAGACAATTACCCAGATATATGATTACAACAAAGAGGATCGGCTCGTCGACTTGTAAGCTGGCGATCAGCTCGGCTCCAGACTACTTTTAGTCGACGAGATGATTGACTGAACAACATCGGCTCGCCGACCTGACACAACGGCCCGATAAGTCGGCCCAATTACTCGAGGACGCCCATCGAGACAAGACACATTAGGTTAACAAGTGCTCACCTATAAAAGGAGGAGACAAGGCAACAAGGAGGGGATCCGCAAATTACTACACTCACTTTCGGCTAGAATTAGGGTTTTACATCTTACATCTCGCCGACTTGTACGGTCCGACGAACTTGTCTTCGCCGGACTTTTTCCTCTGTTCTCTCCCCTTTTGTAACTCGGTTTCGACTCACTGATCTAATAAAACACGTCTTTGTCTTGACCCACCGACGAGAACTCGTCTCTTCTCTTTACTAGTTTATTGACAGTCTCAGTTTAAACAGGAGAGAAAATCATAGAGAGATTTATGATTGGAACTCCATTGATTCATCTGTTCTATTCTATGCAGTTTTTATCTATATTTTGTGTTATGAATTGCTTAGCTATGTCTAAGTAGTTTACTTGTTAGATTCAAGGTTCCAATAGGTTAGAGGGATTAGCCCCAACGATAGATTTGCTAAGTTTTGGTATTCATTGATAGATTGTTCTTATTGCTTGTTTTAGCCTTGCTAACTAGAACATGAACCTAGGAATTTGCATGAGTCAAGCATCCTTGACCATCATGTCCTGAATCTAGTCTATCACACTAGGACTGCTAGAAAAAGGCTAACCGCTGATCTAGGAACCCAGTGAGAATTATCAACCTGCGCCTAGAGCTTAGCTAGAAGCATCGATCGATATTGTCTTTTGACAATCGATCGACATTGCGAAAGGTGTATCGATCGATATCCCTATAGGATCATCGATCGACACTTTCTTGTGATCAAAAGACTAACCGTTGAGATCCAAGATCTAGTTAGTTAACCAGTGAAAAATTGCCATTGTTGATCACTGTGATTAAGGAGTTGAGCTCTAATATATCATGCATGCAACTGTTAGGCATCTATAGGATTATAATCTCCAACGTCTGAATAGAAACCATGCGTCTAATACCTTTCCAATAACTTACACCCCCAATCATCTTGTTAGTCGAGCAATAGACTTGCTCAATTAGGATTGCTATTGACTTTTAAACCCATAAAACAACAAACACTTAGAATTAATAATCTTACTAGATTTAATATTTTCCCTAGCTCCTTGTGGATTTGATCCCTAAGTACTACAATTGAACGTCTTATTTGAGAGAGTAATTCACTCCTTAGGGTAATTTGAGTGGTACCAGCAGCCACGAAGGGAAGCACCTGGAACGCCAAGCACAGCCTAGAGGCAGCCAAGCCAAAACGTCTGCTCCTAGGAACAGACGAGATAAGCTTCACAGCCAAGGAGCAGGAGAAAGTCCTCACTCCGCATCACGACGCCCTGGTTATCTCGCTCACTGTAGCGAACTGCCTGGTAAAAAGGTTACTGGTAGATAATGGAAGCTCAGGCAACATCATCTTCCATGCTGCATATATGGATCTGGGGCTAGAGTAAGGCGCTCTAACTCGGAGGATAACCCCCCTTATAGAGTTCAGCGGGGAAGTCAAACAAACCGCTTGGGAGGTAACCATCCCCGTATATGCCGAAGGAGTCAGCATGTCAACCAATTTCCTCGTGGTTGATTGCGATTCATCCAACAACATGATCTTAGGATGGCCCTGGATCCACGGAATGGGGGCCCTCCCCTCGACTCTTCACCAAATGGTGAAATTTCCTACACCCTGGGGCATAAAGGTGATCAGAGGGGATCATGAATATTCTAGTTCCTGCTATCAGACCACTATGAAGGAAAAGACCAAGGTCCTAAAGCAATTACAGAGTAAACCTACGGCTCGTCACACCGAGGAACTAGAGGTAGAGGAAATGGATGAGGTGTCATTAACCGAAGGAGATCAGACCCGACATCTCAAGATCGGCTCCAAGCTAACCGAAGGACTGAGAAGAAGACTGGTAGACTTCCTCAGGTCTAACTCCGACTTCTTCGCTTGGTCCCACGCAGATATGCCTGGGATCGATCCGGAAATCATGATGCACAAGCTGAAGGTGGACCCCCTACATCAACCTGTCAGACAAAAGAGACGGAAGTTTGCCCCCGAGAGAGACGCGATCATCAACGACGATGTCAAGAGCCTCCTCGGCGCGGGGTTCATTCGCGAGGTGCAGTATCCAGAGTGGCTAGCCAACGTCGTCGTGGTCAAGAAAAAGAACGGGAAGTGGAAAGTCTGCATCGATTTCATTGACCTCAACAAGTCCTGTCCAAAGTACCCCTTCCCGTTACCTCATATCGATATGCTGGTGGACGCCACCGCGGGGCACCAGCTGATGAGCTTTATTGACGCGTTCTCCGGCTACAATCAGATACTTATGCAACCGGAAGACGAGGAGAAAACATCCTTCATGACGTCCAGAGGGATCTACTGCTACAAGGTCATGCCATTCGGCTTAAAAAACGCAAGCTCGACCTATCAAAGAATGGTCAACATGATGTTCGCGGACCAAATCGGGAGAACCATGGAGGTCTACATCGACGACATGCTGGTCAAATCCCTGCAAGCAGAAGATCACATATCTCACCTGCAACATCAATCGACAGAGTCTACTCATCATAAGTCGATACCCACCCTCATCTAGCAAAACGATCTTGTGCATCGATCGATACGAAACCTGTAACATCGATCGATATTACAGCCGCCGCCTTCGAAAAGGAAAAGGGAATATTCCAATTCCAAGTAGGTTTACCAATACTAAGGAGTTTTGCACCCCAGATTACTTCTCACAACACAGAAGCAGAAAAGATAAATGCTCCTACAAATCGATCAGAAGAAACATCCAGAAAGAACATTCAATCCAGAAACCCTAATTCTCTATTTACTAAAAAGAATATGAGCATTGATTATGATTTTATAACTCCTGATGAATTTGGTATTTTCAAGGACTCAAATGACCATGCAAGAGCTATGGATGGAAGGATTCTACAAGTATCCAGAGAGGACATAACAGATATTCTTCAAGTGGCAAATGGACCAGACAACCTGTTTATGCAGCAACGCTGCATTCCAAACAACAATCTAGCTGTTCCAGACGAATATCCAAGGGCCAACACAACAGAAATTGGTTCACACCAATCCTGCAGACCTGTTGGCTAAGCATCGATCGACAAGGTTGCTTCTACATCGTTCGACAGGGTAACACCAACGTCGCTCGATACGGCACCTTCACCATCGATCGACAGACGTTACGAATTTGGACATCGCGCTTATGATATACCTTGGATTTGACCCATTTTTATCCATGGTATATTAGTATTTTACTATATATATATATATATATATATATATCTATGTTTTCTACTCTTCTAGGTATGTTTTCAGGTTCAGGTGCATTTTGGAGTAAAGCTATGACTTTGGAGCATTTTGGAGCTTAAAAGACATTTCACCCGAGCTGACCACTTAGAGGTCGACGAGAGGAAGAATAATCGATCGATGCGCATTAGTGCTGACGATCGATATCAGGAAATGCCTCGACAGATGAAGATTAATATCGATCGATGTACACAAGTACCATCGATCGATGTCGAAACACCAGACGCGACATTTTGGATTCAGCAGACTTATAAACCAAAGCCAAGCCAAATTACCAAAATGCCCTGACGAGTTCTTAACCTAGTAGAATAAATACTGCAAGTGTCTTAACGGCAGAGAGATCCTTTTCTTTCTAGACCTAATTTTGTTACAAGTTTCATTTGGAGAGAAGAGCACTTGTGATTGGAACTCCTTGTTTCATTTTTTTATCATCTATTCTATGAGTTTCTATTTATCTATTGATATGAATTGCTTTGCTATGTTTGAGTAGTTCAACTGTTAGATCCAGGGTTCAGATAGGTTTGTTGGATTAGCCCCAAACTATAGATCTGCCTTGTTGTGATATTCATGATAGATTTGTATTCATTGCTTGTTTTAACCTAGCTAACTAGAACTTGATCATATGATTGCATATTCAAGCACCCTTGTTATCTCATCCTGACATCTATCTATCATATTAGGATTGCTATAGAGGGCTAACCGCCAATTTAGAATCTTAGTAGAGCATTTTCATACTCGCGCATAGGCCTGGATAGAACCCGTCGATCGATGTCCTCAACTGACAATCGATCGATGTTGGCAAAGGTGTATCGGTCGACGTCTTAATAGAATATCGATCGACACTCTCTTGTGTCTGCATCTAACCGGTGAGACACAAGATCTAGTCTGTTAACCAGTGGTACATGCGACAGCTGATCACTGAGTTAAGCGAATGAGCTCTAATATATCATGCATGCAACAGTTAGGCATCTATAGGAATTATAATCTCCAACACCTGAATAATGGCCCTGCATATAATATCATTTCCAACCTAAGTTACATTTATCATTTACTCGCTTGTTACTATTGCTATTTCATTAAAACATTACAACCTTTAGAATTAATAAACACTAGATTTAACTGTTTCCTAGCTCCTTGTGGATTCGATCCCTAAGTACTACATCTGAACCTCTTTTGATGAGAGTAACACTCCTTAGGGTAATTTGAGTGGTATCAAATTTGGCGCCATTGCTAGGGAGCTTAGATCGCCATTAGATTTAGTTTTATTAATTCTTTTTCTTTTCTTTACCCCTTTTTTCTAATAATCTTTCTTTTTCTTGTCTTTTCAGGTGCATGCCCAGCGGTATCAAAAGCAACAAGGAGAAAGACTTGCTGTTCTCAGACAATCCTGCTCAATTGGAACGCACTATCCGTAGAGGTCAACGTTCTGCATCGCTCGACGCAACAACTTCGTCGTCGATCGATACGCACAATCAACCATCGACTGACACCCGACCGTCAACGTCGATCGATCCCAATCGTTCGACAACGATCGATACTACACCGCGTACGTCGATCGATACCGTGTCGTCAAAAATGGTAAACATTATTATTCTAACTCAGGATGAGAACGGAAACCTGTATGACCAGGCCGGTCATCTGCGTAATGCAACAGGTCAGAAAATAGATGCTCAGGGAACTGTAATCCCTGATGCTAATGCTACAGGAGCTGCTCAACCTGTAGATGAGGACGCTCGATCGAAACCACTGGCCGACTACAATCGCCCAGATGAGTACTATTCCAACAGATCAGCTATTCGACTTTCGGAGATCCAGAAACAGAATTTCGAGCTGAAGCCTCAATACTACATTCTCGTGTCGCAGATACCCTACTCTGGGTTACCGCACGAGCATCCTATGGACCATTTGGAACGGTTTGAGGATCTAATTGCTGCCATTCGGATGGAAGGAGTCCCCGAAGATTACCTGATGTGCAATCTCTTCAGATACACGCTGAATGGAGAAGCAATGCACTGGCTTAGGCAGCAACCCACAGGATCTTTAACATCCTCAAGCGACATCAAGAATGCTTTCTTACGAAACTTCTTTTATGAGGCGCGCACTGAAGAACTTCGGAACAAAATTTCTACATTCTCGCAGAAGGCTGGAGAGTCTTTCAAAGATGCATGGATTAGATTTAGGTTCTTCCAGCGAGACTGTCCACACCACGGATTTAATGAAGTGCAGCTGCTAAGCACTTTCTTCCGAGGTCTCGCCTTACAGTATCAAATGGCTCTTGATATGGCGAGTGAAGGAAACTTCACTACTCGGAATCCGTTGGAAGCTGTGAGACTTATCGAAAACCTTGCTATCAACAGCAGCACCAAAAACACTGACTCTGAACGGAAGAAGTCTGTAGCCTCTATCGGGAAGGAACAGATGGAAGAAGTAAGAGCTAAGTTAGATGTGGTGCACGAGCTTCTAAGGAAGAAAGTCTGTTCAGCTGAAGGAGAAGTAGCAAGATACAGAAGGAGAAGAAGATGTGAACTACATCGGAGGTACTGGATTCCAGAAATTTGGAAACCAAAGCGGAAACATAAACTTCTTTGGAAATGGCCAAAGAAGTAACCAAAGTTCACAATTTCAAAAACCCTTCAACAACAGCAAGAGCTACTCGAACTCTTACTACCAAAATCCACCACCCCAGACTAAGGAAAGCAAGATCGAAGAGATGCTTGATCGAGTACTGTTGGGACAACAACAAATCACTATGGATTTCAACGGTAAGATATACTCTACCTACAACAATCTGAACACCAAAATCGAGACCTTAGGGACTCAGGTGAGAAAACTTGAAACCCAAGTAATTCAGACGGGCGAGACTATAAAGAGGCAAGAAGCTTTCGCTAGAGAGGCAGGAGCCGACAAAGGAAAACACCACGTAAATGCCATCATAGATGATGATTTCTGGCAAGTGGTGAGAAATGAAAAGCTTGAGGAAGGAGGATTCGAAATCGAAAGCTCCATGAGTCTCGGCGGATCCCAATGGTGTCGACCGATGTCGATGAACTCGCATCGATCGATAGACCATGATGAAGATCGATGGATAGATTGCTCCAGTCATCGATCGACGTCGTCTGCCAATTCGACTGAATGCAATGCGGTCTGAATTCTAACTCATGAAGAATTCGCAGCTAAGCATCCTCACCCACCCTCCCCTTTCTATGATAAAATCGATCGATCGGTTGAGCCAACCATCGATCGACAGAGTGAGCCCGACGTCGATCGTCACAACATACCTCCCATCGATCGACAGGTACCTCTGACATACCGAGTGGGGTTACCCTCAATCGATAATGATTACATCAATGCACTCAGACCATGACCTAAACCATTAGTGAAACCACCCGAACCAAAACCCAACCCTTTAAATAGTTCACCAGAATTTGATCAAGAAGAACAAGAATCTGAAGGGAGTAGATTAAGGAAAAGAAAGGAGAAGATTCCTAAAAACCTTAAGAGGGAACCTAACGATAAGGAGATGGATGGTTTCACTAAACAAATCCTCAGAATCCCAATCGAAAAACCTTTTGATGAAGCTTACTGCACACACCGGTTGTGGATGTTCTTCAGAGAAACAAAAGTAACTGAGGAGGACATTAGGAGAATGTTTTATCAAGTCAGAGGAAAGATAAAAACATGATCACATTGACGAAGAAGAGTGATCCTGGGAAGTTTGCAATACCATGCGTAGTCAAGGGTGTTGAATTTCCCCATTCAATGTGTGACACAGGAGCATCAGTTAGTATCCTCCCTAGGATCATGGCAGACCAGCTTGGTTTGACCATCGAACCCTCAACAGAATCCTTCACCTTCGTGGATCTTTCAGAGAAACGATCAGGAGGCATCATAAGAGATCTGGAGGTACAGATTGGTAATGCCCTTGTCCCTCTAGATTTTCATGTCTTAGACATCGAGCTTAACTGGAACTCTTCACTTCTGCTTGGAAGATCTTTCCTAGATACAGTAGGAGCTGTATGTGACATGAACAAGAACAAATTGTGTCTAACGCTCATAGACCCAAACATCCACTACGACCCCATCCGACCTAAGAGAACGGTCATTAATTCTGTGGATTATGGGAAAGAACTTGGCTTCATTGGCGCATGCCATTGTGGAGCAGAGTATGAATCGGAGTACAAAACAGAGTACTCAGAATCGATCGACACCCCAACATTTCCATCGATCGATTCCAATGTGTCAATGGTGACCGATGACCACAACAATACGTCACTCGACGTAATACACCCACTTGACCATTTCGCTTCACCAAATCATTGTTACCAACATTTTGCCTTCCAACCTCCAACCAGGAGAGGACATGATGATTATTCTATAGGCAGTTGGGCAGACAGTGGTTTCCATGAAAGTTTTGCAGTTGACACTGTAATTACTTCACCTAATGAGGAACATACCGAGGAATACGATGAGGATTACTGGAAAGAACGTGCAATAGAAATGTCTTTCCAGGATGAAAGACTTGAAACACATAAGTTCACCAACACGTTTCCAACATCGTTCGACGCTGTGCACTCCACATCGGTCGATATCCACCCTCGTCCAGCAAAACAACCGCTCACATCGATCGACACCCACAAAGGAACATCGATCGATATTCGCGCCGCAGCGAAAATCCAGGAGCAGGAGAATATTCCCTACCCAACTAGGTTTATAGATACCAATATAAATCAATTTGCACCTCCGAAACCACCTACACACATCAGAGCAAACACACAAGCAAAAAAGATGAACACTCTTCCTTCTACATCAACAGAAAAATCCATGAAGAGCAATCATCTCAAGAACAAAAGTTCTGCAGAAATTACACTGCCATCGATCGTTGTAACTGTATCTACAACGATCGATACTACTCTAAACCCTAATCTTTCTATTTCTAAATTGAATGATTATCCAAACATTGATTACGCTTTTCTAACACCTGATGAATTTGGTATTTTCAGGGACACAGATGGCAACACACGTGCAATGGATGGAAGGATTTTACTAGTGTCCAGAGAGGACATAGCAGACATCCTTCAAGTAGCCAATGGACCTGACAACCTATTCTCACAGCAACGTGGCACTCCAGACGTCATTCAAACAGATCCTAACAACCACGCAGGAGTCGCCACAACAGAGATCAACCCAGATCTATCACGCCAACCAAAAGGGCAAGCATCGATCGACGGTACAACGGAGACATCGATCGACAGGGTAACACCAACGTCGATCGATATGGATGAACCGACGTCGATCGACAGACGGTATGAATGTGTGAACCGCGCTTTCGACATATATGGAGCCAAAAAGTTCACTTGGAAACAAAGGGACGAATATGGAGTCTACAGAGATGAGCGTGGACACGCACAAGGCGCAGCTGGTGAGATGATACCTGTCACAAAGGACAACATCAGGAAATTACTGGAAAGAGCATCTCTTTTTGAAGAGAGCCACATCTGTCTTCCAGAACATGCCACTTCCTTCACACTCACAAGACTGGCACCAGAACTCTACACCAAAGAAGAAATCGATGAAATGGTGTTTGGTATATGTGGAGCTCAGGAGAAACTGCGAGAGGAGCTCAAAACATTGGTAGAAGATACACATCAGCCTTTGGATAGAGGCTACAATGAGCTTTTCAGATGTATGGCAGAAATGAGGACAGAAATTGAGAGTTTACGTTAGCAACTTGAGAAGGAAGCTACGACCTCAGCATCGATCGACGCACCACGTGCAACATCGATCGACGTCAGTCTTCCTACAGCTCAGATCCCTGCAGAACCGCGCTGTTCAACACAACACAGGGATGAATGGGAAGTCTCATACATCGACACGAGGATAAACGACGTTTACTGCCCTCTCAACAACAATGTGGACTGGCTAAGCACTAAAATCGAGCTACTATAGCAAGATCTGGACACCATTCGCAAGAAGGACCAACATCCAGCCACATCGATCGACATGTGCACCTTCACATCGCTCGACGCCAAAGTCTCAGAAATGAATGAGAGACTGAGGACTTACGAGGATATGCATGACCGTTTTATATCACCAGTCATAACATATTTAAACAAATTGTCTAGTCATATACTTGATGCCCAAAAGGATATTGAGAACATTACTAATCAAAGTTTTCTGCAGGCAAAATCAGCATCGATCGACAGGCTAAGAGGACCCTGGATCGATGGCAAGAAACCTGTGGAGTTACTTTTTTACACAGCAGCAGAGGTTGACAAGATCACCTCCAAGATCTACACTGCTCTAGACACCATGGAGGAACGACTCGACAAACGCTGCGATGACATCTACTTTTCATTCGACAACAAAATCAGTGGACTAGACAACCACGCAGAATGGCTACAGAAAGAAGTCAAAGCCATTCAGAGGCAACTCGCAGCTCAACATCAGATATCAGCATCGCTTGACAGGACAAAAGCGAAATCGATCGATGGTAACTCGCCGAGATCGACCAACGAACACATAATCGCATCGATCGACGCCGAATCTATACCAACCGGCGAGCAGCTGATACACAAGACAGTAGAGTCAATGCAAAAGGAACTGACAGATCTTTCAGCATACGCCTATGACAACATAGGCTGGCACCAGGTCAGCATTGACAACATTCAAGAAAGGCTACAGAACATCTCCAATGTACTTGAGCAGATGGATGACAAATGGACAAGAAATGATGAGGCCACAAGAAGTTTCATTGCATCTTGGTCCAGAATGCGCAGAGAAGACGTGGATGCCTGCTTTCCAACAAGCAGCTGCTTCTCCACCCAATAGCCAATCACTACCACTATTAGGTATTTTTCTTTGGTTATATTAGCTGGCATTTAATTTCTTTCGTTTTATTTCTTTCAGATTTAGGAGACCCAAGTAGGAGAACTTGAATATCGACCGACGACGAAACGTCGACATCGTTCGACATAGGCAACCACACGACGATCGATGTAACACTTACACATCGATCGATAGTTAATCCGGTCAGATTTATCTTACGTACTTGTTACATTTCGTATATTATAAACTATTCATCATAACTCCGGCTGAGTTACACTGAGACAGTGTAATTTAAGTCTGGGGAGAGATTTGCTGATATAATTTATTTTATTCTTATGTAAAAAGGAATTTCAAATAAATTATGGTTAGCTATTGAAAATAGGGACTATAATCCTATATTGATTTAAACATGAACTAGATACTGACCCGCCATTTCAAATGGCGGGTATTTTACCTATTAAAATGTCATTTTTCAATTTTAATATTATTTCTAATTAGATGAGGATGTGTTTTAATAGTCTATTTTCTAATATGGTTTTATTTTTATAAATTGTAATTCTAATTAGTGGAAGTATGTTTTTGAATAGTTTATTATCTATTATGGTTTTATTTTTATAAATTGTATTGTAATTTATTTGTTATTAGTAAAATTGTGTTTACACATATTGGACTTCAAATCCGTTGTTTGTTTAATTCTTAAATATATCACATATATTAATTTGTTTAGTTCTTAAATGTATAATCTCAACTCTAAAAATAAAACAGGCTTTTTATAATTTTAAGTATAGATATTTTACACAAATTGGCATAACGGATTAATATATTTGTTTATCTCTTAAATGTATAATCCTTGTATAAAAAATAAAACAATATTTTTAATGATTTTCACTAAATATATTTTAAACAGAATGGGCCTAATGGATTAACAATGGTTCAATTTGGGCCTATTGAATGGGCTTTAAATTTATGTAAATCATTAAAGGTATTTAAAAAAAAACAATGGTATGTTTTGTAATTTCTTAAAAAAGTCAGGGGCATAATCATAAGAAGTATTTTGCTTTAATAGTATAGATATCTAACCAATCTTTAGCACCATTTTAGATTTACTGATTGCAGATTGCACTAAAGATGCTAAATCGGATCAACCTATCAACTACACACTTACCTTGAACCGTATGAAGTAACCAAAGCTGATTTCCAACACTAAACCTGACATAACCGCTTGTCTTGGGGCTTGGTATACATGGGATCGGATTCTCCAGACAGGTCTGGAAGGTAACGCCTGGTTTAGATTTTTTATCACATTTTCTCTCTCTAGATTTCGACCCTAGATTAGTTAGTGAATATTTTTTAAAAAATAATAATAATAATAATAATAATAAAAAAATATAAAAATAATAAAAAATAATAATAATAAATAAGATCTATTGTTTAATTAGGATGAGTCTGAACATGACTTGGTGGCTAAAACCATTAAGGCTTGATTCATAAAGACACAAATAAAAGAGTTCGAAACGGGACTTGGAGGCGGCAATCTTCAAGGCTCGCTTTCGCAAAAGAACTCTTGGATATAGGTCAAAAAGAAGTGAACAGAACTTGGTGGCAACCACCATTAAGTTTTGATTCATGGAAGCTTGTCCAATCTTGGTCACTGATCCTGCAATGGAAGCAGACTTTGACTCAAGAGAGAAATTTAGAGAGAGAAAAACTAGGAACTAACTTTTACTTGCAGCTCTAGATACCTGTCTGAAATCCTTGCATCCTGTGATCGATACTCCCAAGGTAAAGCATTCACTTTATATTTATGCTAAGAAATGAAATCAGTAGAGGGGATGTCAGACGTGAATTGATGAGTTGTGTTATGTTAGAAATGGTTGCTAAGCTAGGATATTGCATAGTGTGCTTTTGTGATTAGGACTTTTTAAATGTGGTTGCAAAATTGTGGAGGAAAGATTTCTATGTTTTTAAATCTTAAATCCCTAAATATTTTCAAACCTCTTTCAGAGAGACTGCCTGTATGTTTTGCTTGAGGACAAGCAAAAGGGTAAGTCTGGGGGAGTTGATATACCTTGGATTTGATCCATTTTTATCCATGGTATATTAGTATTTTACTATATATATCTATGTTTTCTACTCTTCTAGGTATGTTTTCAGGTTCAGGTGCATTTCGGATTAAAGCTATGACTTTGGAGCATTTTGGAGATTAAAAGACATTTCACCCGAGCTGACCACTTAGAGGTCGACGAGAGGAAGAATAATCGATCGATGTGCATCGGTGCTGACGATCGATATCAGGAAATGCCTCGACAGATGAAGATTAATATCGATCGATGTACACAAGTACCATCGATAGATGTCGAGACACCAGACGCGACATTTTGGATTCAGCAAACTTAAAAACCAAAGCCAAGCCAAATTACCAAAATGCCCTAACGAGTTTTTAACCTAGTAGAATATATACTGCAAGTGTTTTGACGGCAGAGAGAGCCTTTTCTTTCTAGACCTAGTTTTGTTACAAGTTTCATTTGGAGAGAAGATCACTTGTGATTGGAACTCCTTGTTTCATTTTCTTATCAACTATTCTATGAGTTTCTATTTATCTATTGATATGAATTGCTTTGCTATGTTTGAGTAGTTCAACTGTTAGATCCAGGGTTCAGATAGGTTTGTGGGATTAGCCCCAAACTATAGATCTGCCTTGTTGTGATATTCATGATAGATTTGTATTCATTGCTTATTTTAGCCTAGCTAACTAGAACTTGATCATAGGATTGCATATTCAAGCACCCTTGTTATCCCATCTTGACATCTATCTATCATATTAGGATTGCTAGAGAGGGCTAACCGCCAATTTAGAATCTTAGTAGAGCATTTTTATACTCGCGCATAGGCCTGGCTAGAACCCGTCGATCGATGTCCTCAACTGACAATCGATCGATGTTGGCAAAGGTGTATCGGTCGACATCTTAATAGACTATCGATCGACACACTCTTGTGTCTGCATCTAACCGGTGAGACACAAGATCTAGTCTGTTAACCAGTGGTACATGCGACAGCTGATCACTGAGTTAAGCAAATGAACTCTAATATATCATGCATGCAACAGTTAGGCATCTATAGGAATTATAATCTCCAACACCTGAATAGTGGCCCTGCATCTAATATCATTTCCAACCTAAGTTACATTTATCATTTACTCGCTTGTTACTATTGCTATTTCATTAAAACATTACAACCTTTAGAATTAATAAACACTAGATTTAATTGTTCCCTAGCTCCTTGTGGATTTGATCCCTAAGTAATACATCTGAACCTCTTTTGATGAGAGTAACACTCCTTAGGGTAATTTGAGTGGTATCAGCTTATGACACCTATGGAGCCAGAAAGTTCAAATGAGAACATAAGGACGAATATGGAGTCTACAGAGATGAGTCTGGATATGCGAGGAGCGTAGCTGGTGAGATGATCCTTGTTACCAAGGACAACATCAGAAAACTTCTGGAGAGAGCATCCCTATTTGAAGAGAGTCACATATGTCTTCCAGAACATGCCACTTCCTTCACACCTACAAGACTGGCACCAGATATCTACACCAAAGATGAGATAAATGAGATGGTGACTGGTATTTGTGGAGCTCAGGAAAAGTTAGGAAATGAACTCAAGACATTGGTAGATGACACCTACAAACCTTTGGACAAATGTTACAATGAGCTTTTCAGAAGTATGGCAGAGATGAGGACAGAGATTGAGAGTATGCAGCATAACCTTGAGAAGGAAGCTACGACATCACCATCGATCGATGCCAACAAAGCAACATACATCAAGCCACAAACATCCAGATTCCTGCAGAACCGGAAAGTTTGGCAGAGAAGAAGAATGAATGGGAGATCGCATACATCAACATGAGGATTAAGGACGTATACAACCCTCTCAACAACAACGTGGACTGGTTGAGCACGAGAATTGATCTGCTACAGCAAGAGCTGGATACCATTCGTATGAAGGATCCACAACCAGCCACATCGATCGATATCTGCAACATCACATCGATCGACACAAGGTTCGCAACCATGGAGGATAAGTTAAAATCTTATGAGGATATGCACGACCGTTTCACCTCATCTATCATGCGATACTTGGACACCATGTCTACACAGATGATGAATGTCCAGAGGGACATTGGTAAGCTTAATGATCAACATGATTTTCAGAAAGAAGGTTCAACATCGATCGATAGGT
The DNA here is from genome assembly GCF_020379485.1 of Brassica napus. Taxonomy (NCBI): domain Eukaryota; kingdom Viridiplantae; phylum Streptophyta; class Magnoliopsida; order Brassicales; family Brassicaceae; genus Brassica; species Brassica napus. The sequence continues at coordinate 4,228,547 of NC_063440.1, forward strand.
TCCGCAGGACATCGCTCGACAGCAAGAAACCTACAGAACATCTTCCCTACACAGCAGCAGAAGTTGATCAGCTCACATCAAAGCTTTACACATCTATTGACAACATGGATGAACGATTTGAGAAGCGATGTGATGACAACTACTTTCCATTCGACGTCAAACTTAGTGGACTGGATAGCCAAGCAGAATGGTTACAAAAGGAAGTCAAAGCCATTCAGAGGCAACTCGCATCTCAACACCAGATATCAGCATCGATCGATAGAACACACTACAAATCGATCGACAGTACTGCACCAGTAACGATCGATAGACACTTGGTTGCATCGATCGATACCACGTCTACACCAGACGACGAGCAGTTGAGATAGAACAAAGTGGAGTTAATGCATAGGGAACTAAATGAGCTATCACCATACGCCTACAACAAGATAGGATGGCATCAATCCAGGATGGAGGACATCCAAGAACGGCTACAGAACATCTCAAATGCAATACAGAAAATGGATGAGAGATGGACCAGAAACGATGAGGCCACAAGAAGTTTCATTGCAGCTTGGTCGAGAATGTGCACAGATGAGGTGGATGCTTGTTTCCCAACAAGTAGCTGTCTTTCCACCAACTAGCCACATACCTCCATAGTCAAGCTAAATGACTATAACAAAGCGTTGAGTGGGAGGCAACCCACTATTAGGTAATTTTAATTGGTTTTCTTAGTTACTAGTATTTACTTTCGTTTTCATTCTTTCAGATTTATTGCAAGACCCAAGTAGGATGATTACCAACATATCGACCGTGGACGAGACGTCGACATCGATCGACCTACAATCACATACGACGATCGATGCATGCCGATGCACATCGATCGGTTCCCACTGCGGTCAGGTTTATGTTCGTAACTTGTTACATTTGTACTTATGATTTATTTCCACCATAACTCCGACTATGTTACACTGGGACATGTAATTTAAGTCTGGGGGGAGGTTTACTGATATAATTTATTCTGATTCTTATAAAAGGATTTTAATAAAATTATGCTTAGCTATGTGAAAGGGACTATGACCTTATTTATACTTGAATGTCTAACCACTCTTTAGCACTATTCTAGATTTACTGATTTCAGATAGTACTAAAGATGCTAAAGTGGATCAACATGTCAACTATACACACTTGCCTTGATTGTTTGAAGGAACCAAAGCTGACCTCCAACACTAAACTTGACATAATCGCTGGTCTTGGGGCTTGGTATACATGGGATCGAATTCTTCAGACAAGTCTGGAAGGTAACGCCTTATGTAGATTTATTTATCACAATTTTATCTCTCTATTTCGACCATAGAGTAGTTAGTTAGTTATATGAAACAAAAATCAAAATTTATTGCTTTAGTTAGGAGGAATCTGAACATGACTTGGTGGCTAAAACCATTAAGGCTTGCTTCATAAAGATTCCAATAAAAGAATTCAAACGGACTTGGAGGCGGCAATCTTCAAGGCTCGCTTCACAAAGAATTCTTGGATATATGTCAAAAAGAAGTGAACATGACTTGGTGGCAACCACCATTAAGTCTTGATTCATGGAAGCCTGTCCATTCTTTGTCACTGATCCTGCAATGGAAACTTTGACTCAAGAGAGAAATTAGAGAGAGAGAAATTAGGAACTACTTTTACCTGCAGTTCCAGATACTTGTCTGAAAATCCTAGCATCCTGTGATCGATACTCACAAGGTAAAGCATACACTTTTATATTTATGCAAAGAAATGAGGTTAGTAAAGGGGAATGTCAAACAAGATTTGCTGAGTTGTAGACTAGTTGAATTTGGTTGCTAAGCTAGGATATTGCATAATGTGCGTTTGTGATTAGAACTTTTTAGATGTGGTTTGCGAAATTGTAGAGGTGATGATTTCTATGTTTTAAATCTGTAAGTCCCTGCTGTTTTCAAACCTCTTTCAGAGAGACTACCTGTTTGTTTTGCTTGAGGACAAGCAAAAGGGTAAGTCTAGGGGAGTTGATATACCATGGATTTAACCCATTTTCACCCATGGTATATAAGTGTTTTACTATCTATATACTATATATTATATCCTATTAGGTATGTTTTATGGTTCAGAAGTATCTTGGAGTAAAGTGATGATTATGGAGCATTTAGGAGCTTAAAAGAGATTTCATCCGAGCTGACCATCAGAGGTCGATACGAAGAAGAAGAAATCGATCGATGTACATTCTGTACCATCGATTGATGTCGAGATGCAGAGCGCACGACTTGGTTCCAGCTGACTTTAAACCCAAGACTTCACCAAATTACAAGCTTACCCTTGACGAGTTTTTAACATAATAGTTATATACTTGCCTAAGTGTTAGGAGGCAAGAGAGACACATTGTTTTTACCAGAGTTTTAAAGCTTTAGCCACCATTAAATTCTTAGGAGAGAAAATCATAGAGAGATTTGTGATTGGAACTCCATTGATTCTTCTATTATATTCTATGCAGTTTTTATCTATATTTTGTGTTATGAATTGCTTAGCTATGTCTGAGTAGTTTACTTGTTAGATTCAAGGTTCAAATAGGTTAGAGGGATTAGCCCCAACGATAGATTTGCTAAGTTTTGGTATTCATTGATAGATTGTTCTTACTGCTTGTTTTAGCCTTGCTAACTAGAACATGAACCTAGGAATTTGCATGAGTCAAGCATCCTTGACCATCATGTCCTGCATCTAGTCTATCACACTAGTACTGCTAGAAAAAGGCTAACCGCTGATCTAGGAACCCAGTGAGAATTATCAACCTGCGCCTAGAGCTTAGCTAGAAGCATCGATCGATATTGTCTTTTGACAATCGATCGACATTGTGAAAGGTGTATCGATCGATATCTCTATAGGATCATCGATCGACACTTTCTTGTGATAAAAAAACTAACCGTTGAGATCCAAGATCTAGTTAGTTAACCAGAGAAAAACTGCCATTGTTGATCACTGTGATTAAGTGATACCACTCAAATTACCCTAAGGAGTGTTACTCTCATCAAAAGAGGTTCAGATGTAGTACTTAGGGATCGAATCCACAAGGAGCTAGGGAACAATTAAATCTAGTGTTTATTAATTCTAAAGGTTGTAATGTTTTAAATAAAATAGCAATAGTGACTAGCGAGTAAATGATAAATGTAACTTAGGTTTGAAATGATATTAGATGCAGGGCCACTATTCAGGTGTTGGAGATTATAATTCCTATAGATGCCTAACTGTTGCATGCATGATATATTAGAGCTCATTCGTTTAACTCAGTGATCAGCTGTCGCATGTACCACTGGTTAACAGATTAGATCTTGTGTCTCACCGGTTAGATGCAGACACAAGAGAGTGTCGATCGATAGTCTATTAAGACGTCGACCGATACACTTTTGCCAACATCGATCGATTGTCAGTTGAGGACATCGATCGATGGGTTCTAGCCAGACCTATGCGCGAGTATGAAAATGCTCTACTAAGATTCTAAATTGGCGGTTAGCCCTCTCTACCAATCCTAATATGATAGATAGATGTCAGGATGGGATAACAAGGGTGCTTGAATATGCAATCCTATGATCATGTTCTAGTTAGCTAGGTTAAAACAAGCAATGAGTACAAATCTATCATGAATATCACAACAAGGCAGATCTATAGTTTGGGGCTAATCCCACAAACCTATCTGAACCCTGGATCTAACAGTTGAACTACTCAGACATAGCAAAGCAATTCATATCAATGGATAAATAGAAACTCATGGAATAGATGATAGGGAAAATGAAACAAGGAGTTCCAATCACAAGTGATCTTCTCTCCCCATTGAAACTTGTAACAAAACTAGGTCTAGAAAAGAAAAAGCTCTCCCTCTGCCGTCAAACACTTAGGCAGTATATATTCTACTAGGTTAAAAACTCGTCAGGGCATTTTGGTAATTTGGCTTGGCCTTGGTTTTTAAGTCTGCTGAATCCAAAATGTCGCGTCTGCTGTCTCGACATCGATCGACGGTATATGTGTACATCGATCGATATTAATCTTCATCTGTCGAGGCATTTCCTGATATCGATCGTCAGCACTAATGCGCATCGATCGATTATTCTTCCTCTCGTCGACCTCTAAGTGGTCAGCTCGGGTGAAATGTCTTTTAAGCTCCAAAATGCTCCAAAGTCATAGCTTTACTCCGAAATACACCTGAACCTGAAAACATACCTAGAAGAGTAGAAAACATAGATATATATATAGTAAAATAGTAATATACCATGGATAAAAATGGGTCAAATCCAGGGTATATCATTAAGGAAACCCGATCTCTGCAGAAAAAGGGAAAATACTTCCTATAAAAAGGAAAGTGCACACTTTTGGAGGAATGAAAAAAGCGTCTAGTATCATCAACCGTACGGGCCCCAGTCGCCGGTCTATCCTCTGCACATCAGTGCATGCAGCTTCTCCGCAGGTAACATCATAGCTCCAGGCTCCACTGTCTCCAAGACATCATCAGAAGCCCAGAGCTCCCCATCCTCGACAAGAATCAGCGGTCCAAATAGACGTAGGGGAAACTGATCATCTTCCGGGTTAAGAATATGGTTCCGACCTGAGTGGAACCCGGGACCACAGGATTACTGGAGCGATGTCCTACCTAAGGGAAGCCTGCTGAGAATGAGCAACTCTGATTGACTTGAGTGCACAGGTTATTCCCCGAGTTCGATGATGAAATCGAGCAATAAGGGGCAAACTGTTGAGAAAAAATACTCAGGTATTGAATTCCTCCAGATCCCAAGCAGGACACCGGCCTATGGATCCCCGTTGGAAGGAACCCTGGTTCCCAGGATCCCCGCTAGAAGGAACCCCGGTTCCCCGCTATGAAGTTTTCCGGGTCCGGTCCCAGGATCGCCCCCTTTCCTCCGGGAAATGGAAAATTTCCGATAAGGAGAACCTTTCATATTTCTGAATATGAAAGACTTACTCCAATCGACTAAGGCCCACCTTAAGAAGACTATATAAGGGGAACCCAAACCCTAAAGCAAGGGATCGACACTTAGAGACTTAGAGATTAGGGCTAGGCGGCTAGAACTAGGGTTCTTACTCAAGCTGTTGTAGTTCCAGCTCTTTGATCTAATAAAACGTCTCTTTCCACCTTCTTCTTTATAAACACTTATGAAATTAATACAAATTCCAGTCTTGTCCATCGTTCCATAGTACTCACAAAGATCCTACACAAAAATCTCTAACAGTTATGTGATTTTAAATTATACAAATTTTGGTGAGTTACATGAAAAAATAAAAAAATTAGATGCTTTTATTTTTGTTGGCAATCTTTGTAGGTTTTTTATGATAATAATTTTGTAAAAATTGTAATTAACTGATATTCCTGAAATATAGGTGAATGGGCATAAAATATGTTACATTTCAAAGTAGTTTCTCTCTAATATTTTGTTTAAATGTTTTATATATATTAGAATGCTTAATGTAAATTATCAAATAAGATATGTTAAACAGCTAATTAAATGGTCATGAGGTGTCAGCTACAAGATAATATCTAAGGTCTTATGCCAAAGATTGAAGAAAGTTCTTCCACAACGAATATCAGACACCCAGTCAACCTTCGTTGCTGGTAGACAGATTACTGATAATATCATGATAGCTCAGGAGATGTTTCACGCCCTGAGAACTAAACCGGGAGGACGTGTTAAACGAATGGCCATAAAGACTGATATGAATAAAGCATATGACAGGATGGAGTGGTCATTCATTGAGGCAATCATGAGAAAGATGGGTTTTTCAGAAATATGGATTGACTGGATTATGCGTTGTATCACCTCAGTCAAGTATAGAGTTCTCATGAATGGGGAACCAAGGGGAAACATTGTCTGTGGGAGAGGACTACGACAAGGAGATCCTTTGTCTCCATTCATAATTATTCTATGCACGGAAGCGCTCGTTACCCTTCTTAATCAAGCAGAGAATCAAGGGAAGATAACGGGGATGCGAGTCGCTCGCGCTAGCCCCTCGGTATCTCACCTTCTCTTTGCTGATGATAGCCTTTTCTTCTGTAAGGCGGAGCCCCATGAATGTGAAGAAGTTATGAAAGTAGTCAGGAAATATGAGAAAACATCAGGTCAACGTATTAATTTTGACAAATCCTCATTACTATTTGGTAAAAGGATTCCAGCGAATGGTAGACAGCAGATCAAGGATACTCTTGGTATACAAAATGAAGGCGGGATGGGATCCTACTTAGGAATCCCAGAGGATATCAGTGGATCAAAGTGTAAATTATTTGCTTTTTTTAAGGACAAGCTCCTACACAGAGTGAATGGCTGGACTAGTAGATGGTTATCTAAGGGAGGAAAAGAGGTTTTGATTAAATCGATATTGCTAGCTCTGCCGACCTATGTCATGTCCAGCTTTCTGCTTCCTTTAGAGATATGTGAGAATTTAGCAAATGCCATTGCACAATTCTGGTGGAGCTCGAATCCTTTGAAAAGAGGAATCCATTGGGCAAAATGGAAAAAAATGTGTGCACCTCGAGAGGAGGGAGGAATTGGTTTCCGTATGATCCATGAATTTAATCTAGCGCTTCTAGCTAAACAGCTTTGGCGTCTCGTTCAATTTCTGGATTCACTAGTAGCAAGAGTTCTTCGGGGAAGATATTACCGTCTGAGTTCGCCGCTGCGAGTTGGTACAGCAGATACCCCATCGTATGTATGGACGAGTATTACTACCGCGAGGAAGCTTTTACTTCTGGGCATCAGAAGAAAAGTACATTCAGGGTATGAAATTAATGTGTGGGAGGGATCCTTGGATCCCTTTGCCCCTGCTAGACCGGCTCATGCCAGGGCCCCAGCAGTAAACCCAAAGATGACTGTAAGCACTCTTATCAATCCTATTTCAAAGGAGTGGGATGTCATTTTGCTGGCACAATATGTAGCTCAAGAGGATATTCCGATGATTCTGAGTTTGGCCATAAGCCCTACCCATCGACGAGATACTGTTTGCTGGATTCACACAAAGAATGGACAATATAATGTTAAGTCAGGATATTGGGTTGCTACAAACTTGATGAGAGAAGAAGAGGAAATAGAAGTTCTACAACCCAGCATTACAAAACTTCAAGCCTTTGCTTGGAAGGTGAATGCGCCACAAAAGATGTGTCATCTTATATGGCAACTAATATCAGGACATGTAGCAGTAACAAGGAATCTGGTACGACGTAACATGCGCTGTGATAACTATTGCCCAAGATGTGGAACACCAGAAGAGACCATTACCCATGCTATCTTTGAGTGTCCACCTGCCTTACAAGCATGGGAGCTATCAGCAACACCGTCGAGCTCTCAAATCTTCCATGTATCAAGTATTTATGCTAACATGGACTATCTTTTTTGGAGAAAAAATAGTATTCTGGAGCCAGAAGATGATAGAGATCCCTATCCTTAGATAATTTGGTACATCTGGAAAGCTAGGAATGATAAGTTGTTTAGAGGCATAGACAGAGACCTTTTGGAACTAGTCAGGTATGCAGAGAGTGAGTGCCAAGCTTGGTACAATGCGAGAGACTCTGTGTCGGTTCCAACATAGGTACAGACTACTGAAGAAACACAAGCCTTAAGCTTGGGTAATATTTGTATGGTGGATGGTTCATGGATCTACAGCTCAGTTTAGTGGAATGGGATGGGTTTGGAAGGATACCATGGGTAAGATTCAACTCATGGGGTCAAGAAACCTGAGAAGGAGGGAAACAGCTTTACATTCAGAACTGGAAGAGCTACAGTGGGCAATGGAGAGCATGCTACAACACTTGACCTGTCAAAGGTTTGGAACGGACTGCAAGGATCTGATTGCGATGACAGAACAGCCACAAGCTTGGCCCAATTTCTCAACTGAGTTGTAAACAATTCAAACTCTTCGGTTGGGTTTTTAAGACTTCAAGATCAGCTACTTTCCAAAGACGCAGAATGAAATTGCAGATTCGTTAGCTAGGAATGCACGTTCATTTTATAGACCCTTATGTTTTATTGGTTGTTCTATTTCGGTCTGGCTTCTCAGACCACCTCAAGCTTGAGTAATAGAATAGTCGTTTGCTGCAAAAAAAAAAAAAAAAAAAAAAAAAAAACAGTAGATAAAAATATGACACTAAATTAGTAGATTATATATTATAGCTAGAGTATCTGATTCTTATTGGAAATATTGATCAGAATAAAGATTATTACAATATTAAAGGGTAAAACATCATTGAAAATATGGTGCAAAACATAAATTATATACTTATGTTAAATATTATATATATATATGTAGTATTAAACAATCATATTCCTAACCTAAAATAAATTAATTTGTATTTGTACATGAATAACATTAAAATTACAACTAAATTTATGCTAATAATGAATATATCAGTAAAATCACAAATGTTATCAAAAAAATAAATTTAAAATCAAAACATCAAATATTATATAAACGATAAAATGAAATTTAACTAAATAATTTTTTTAAAATATGGAAGCATGAAAAACTAGGATTAAAACATTAAAGAACACTAAAACTTTGACAAATAATAAACATAATATAAATAATATAAGAAAATGCAGAGATAATGTTTTTTAATTTATTATTTTGTGTTTTTGTCTCACTATTTTTAAAATTTAAATTATGGAGAATATGTAAGGTTGATGTTTTATGGGTTGTGAATCTTGTGATTATCTATAATCTTTTTGGTGCCACTCGATTTTTTTTCAGTCAACAAATACAATAAGTGTATAATTGCAAATCCAGATTTCCTAATTTGGTTAATACTATAAAAAAAATTGATCAAAATCTGCATCCCATAAATAAAACTATTAAACAGAAGAACATAATTTAATACATCAATTACTAATATGAATATTGAATTTTTATAATTTTTAATATGAATTTAAAATTTGTATCTTATTTAATAATTTTTAAAAATAAAAATAAAATTTAGAACTAAAAGTTATTAAGTATATTTTTATTATTCCGCATAAGATGCCGGACATCAACTAGTGAATAACTATTTTTCAAAATTTTAAAGAATAAGATTAGTTGTCAAATTTATGTTTTTTTGCATTTTCTGCAAATGATAAGAATTTCAATTTAACAAACAGCAAAGTAATGTGGAGATCAATGATAAAAAAAAAAAAAAAAAAACAAATTCCACTATCTACGTAACTTTGGTGTGGTTATTTTATTTTTATTTTTCTCTCTTAACATCAACTTTCATTAATCAAAGAGGTGAGTACAAGATTTTAACCACATAAGTTTAAATCAAACATACAAACAACAAGATCCAGTATCACCTAAGATCACTATGATGGATCTTACATTACCTAATCGAACTGTCAATGTAGTTTCTACTACAATGAGTTGAGATCACCTCACTACCGAGATAACCCGACTCTTAGACCCTAAAAACGTACCCACATAAACAAAGATAGAGATACAAGCACCAGAGAACAATAAATGCTTAATCAATACTAATTTAATCACTCTGTTAGTCCCATAATGATCAAAAGTTCCAAACATGAACCAACATGGGCCATCACCAACCAGCACATCTCGCTCAAGCTCCATTCCCTCCGGCCAGGACCGGTCCTGGGCTAAAGTCCACAAAACAAAGGCTTTAGCGCCAGAGATTATAAGATTTTAAGGGCAAAACATACAGAACATTTCACCTTAGTGTAGTGGATGCCAACTTAACAACTTGCCCTTCAGATCATAAGTTCGACTCTCACCTCTGCGTTTTACCTTCTTTGACAATAATAACAGCTTTTCCTTTTCTGATACCTAATAACAATTAAATTTAATTCATTCATTGGTTGCATGTTCTAACAATCTAGTTTCTTTTATCATACATGTATTAAATGTAGTTATGTTATTAGATAAGTTATTTAAGTTAATGTAACTTAATTATTTCTTTTGCTTTATAAACGCGAACATTTATTTTCTAGACGTCTCTTATTTTATCAGCTTATAATACATGTGTGAACAAGTGAAGTTATAACAATTAACTCAAATATCAATTATTCATATTACACTTACACGTTTCATTTTTGACTACTCTTCATATGAATATCAACATTTTTTATTGATCTTCATATGAATAGTTATTGTCAAAAAAAAAATCTTCACATGAATAGCTGCATTTCTTTATACGTCTTTTGTTCTAAAATTGTCTAGTTTTTTTTAAAGAAAAATTGAAATGTTAAGAAACAAAGAAGTAATATAAATTAATATTCAAATTGTATATTGATTTTTAAAAACATTTATTTTCACGATTACCTTTTAATATTTTGTCTTTTATTTTTAAAAATAAACTAAATTTTACAGTATTTTAGTAATCTCTTAAAAAAGACTTCAAATATAGTAAAAAATTAATATGTTCAAGGGGCATAATTTTTTTGTACGCTTTAGGCGTCATATGTAGCCGGACTGACACTGCCTCCAGCTAACACCATCCCACTCCATAGCCTGAAACCGAACATCATGTATATAATGAAACTTGGGTCTCGGCGACTACAATGGGACTAGAACACCGAACGGTGACGTCAAGAGTTGCAAGTTCAATCACCAGCACGACCTTCGTCACCATCGGCGCTAGAAAATCAAACTTCTTGCTGCGCATCATCTCCGAGAACTGGAGCTTGAAACTCTCTCTTCCGCACATCACACCACACCTCCAACCGTCTCACCGCCGCCAGGGAAGGTAGATCCGGAGTTGCCATCTTTTCGCATCATGCACGGTTACTGTGGACAGGGGCGTCCCTGAACCAAGCAAACTGAAACATAGGCCTTGGGCTCCCACTTCCATAGGGCCCCCAATTTTAAAAAAATTTCAGTGCAGTTGTTTAATTTTTTATAGCTTTTTCATAAACAGAAAAAAGTTGCCGAGAAAAGCAAAAGAAAAAGAATCTATAGAAGATATTTAGGTAAACTGAGACCCACAACTAATTAAAAGAATAAAAAATGTTAATTTTTCACTGCAACATTTCTTCTTCCTTCTCTTGCCGTTTCACACTACATTGCTTTTGAACTACTAAAATCGTTTTGAACAAGAATGTGTTATTATATTTCTATAATGTTAAGTATAAACAGGGCCCCGTTTATCTTGTTGTTTATGACCCCGAGTAATTCAGGACCGCCCCTGACTGTGGAGCAGGGGTGGATCTACATACACTATATTGGGGTCAGCTGGCCCCACAAAAATCACAAAATCTGGTTATATATGTTTATAAAGTTAGTGACTGCACCCGGTAAAAATTTACTCATTAACCCACTCATTTCGGTCTAAGTCTCTTATACGTTCTTTATTTACTTTTTTTTCTTGCTCTATCTTATTAAATACTTGAGTTATTAACACAAATAGTCACTTTTTGTGTTTTTATTACATATTAAGACACTTTCCACTACTAAGGTAGTTTTTTAGTAGTTATTTACTTTGATACCCCCTAACTAAAGTTCAACTTGATGTTTGTGTTTGGTTGCTGTTTTTCAGTTTAATATTTTCAAATTTTAAAATAATTGAAATGGTGGAACCCAAAAAATGAGTAAACTGAATTTAATATTTACCTTATCATTTTCTTAACTTTTTAGGATACAAAAATTAAAACTTTTCTGAAAAAAGGTGAAATAGTTCACTCCCAGAGACATGTTTGAGAAGACAACGGAAACGGTTATCTAATATGGCTTCACGGAAAAAACAAACGGGCAAAGAGAGAATAGACGGTGAGGAACCTTTGCTCATTCTGTAACGGCCCGGTTCCTGGCCCAAAAATTTCTTAAGGAGAGCCCGTTAAGACTGCAGCCCATTAGGGTAAATGATCTAGGGTTCCCTCTTTTTCCTATAAATGAAGCTGCCTCCTCTCACTTTTCTCTCATTTATGAAACTTGAGCGAAGCTCTGCAGAGATTTAGAGAGACTAGGAAACCCTAGCTGTCAAGCTTCTCTTTTCCTTTTCTCTCTTCTTCTCTCACGCCTCTCTCTCTCTTTCCCTCTCCTTTCTCTTTCCGTTGGATCTGTTCCTCTCTCCTTGCCGCGAGTCCCCCCGAGAGCAAGCCGAGCCACCGGTGGTGGAGTTGGTGGTGATTGTCCGAGTGTGGTGATGGTGGTGGCTGTGTAGTGTTGTGGTGGTGACCAGATCTCGTCTCTCTCTCTTGTTTACTTGTTCCAGATCTGTTCAGATCTCATCCTCCTTGTCTCTTGTCTCCAGATCCAGATCCGGATCTAGGCTAAGGTGGAGTGTCTCGATCCCAACCTTCTTTCATGATTCTGTATACTCCTATATGTTGGAGTTAGGTTTGATTGGACCCTGATTGGGAGTTAGGTTGATAGGACATGGTATTGCTAGGATGATAGATGAATGGATCATGATGCATAAGAACCCTCATACTGATAAATGGGACTTGATGAACGGAATTGAATTGTTGTGGTGATGATTGATTGGTAGTTGATTCTTGTATGTTTGGATGTGTTGTCCCATGTGTTGTTGTGATTGAAGTTAGGATGCTAGAGAGAAATAAATGCTAGGACGTTAGATGAGTAATGATTATAAATGTTATTGAAATAGGACTTGAATGCGATGTGTATTGTGTGTGACACCGATAACGGGTGACGTCTAGTGATTGAGTCCCAAGTACAAGTATGAATGAAAAAAGAAAGTAAATGAGAATGGGAAGGGATAAGTGAAAATGATAAGGAAGTGAAAGGATAAGTAAAAGTATGAGAGAATGATGTTAAGGTTAAGCATGGGTGGAAAAGCATATAGAGAGTCGAAGGAAAGTAGGTGGGGTAGTAGTCCACGCTAGGTATCCATAGGAGATGTGGCCAATCCACAAGAATATGGAAGCACCCATAGGAGATGTGGCCAATCCACAAGAATATGGGGTAGAAGCCTAGTTGGGGCTACCCACTGATGAAAAGGATGAAAAGATGAAAAGGATGAAAAGATGAAAAGGATGTGCATTGTAGGGTCTCTAGCTCATGGTCGGGTGACGGGGAGTTAAAGGTGTCATAGGATCGAGTCGGAATGGTAAGATGAGTCGGTTAAGTCTAGGGTTTGACGTGTGTGGCAATGAGTGAGATCATTGTATTGATTGATCACTAGGTTGTTAGAAATGAATGGAAGTGAATGTGGAAAATTATAGATGACGTTAGGAAATGATAAAATGCATTAACTGATTGTAGTGGCTAGTCAGTCCTAGTTCCCGCATAGAGTAGTATAGAGTGTCATGCGGGCAGGCTGGTCTAGAACCACTTCACTGAGTAACTTGTTGCTCACCCCTCCATTTCCATTTTTTTCCCTGTGCGCAGGACTGTAAGTAGAAGTATATGGATGTGGGTGTGACGGTATTTCAAAGAAGGTTATGCGCTCGTCTCTCGGGACCAGTAACGGGACACGTAGGGTTGTCTAAATGAGTAGACACATGTCCATAACGCCCCTTCGATAACCCCGGTCGGACGCCGGGGGATCGGGCTGTTACACATTCCCTACACTCTCAACCAGGAGATGGAATCCTCTGTGCCGGAGTATCTCCACCGCCGTGTCTCGCCGCCAGGTTAAGGATGCCAAGGCTACGACTTCAGATTCTGATTACTCTCCGACACGAAGCAGAAGCAACGAGCAGAGGGAGCGATTATGCTTCTTGGATGCGACTACTGTCACTAACTGATTTAATGGAGTTTTCCAAAAAGGGAGAAGATGATTGATACTTACCTAAACCCTTGCTACTGTTCTTGGAAGGTCATTTCTCTTCTCAATAGTTCTTTTCCCTTGTTGTTTTATACATATATTAGAACTTATTGATTCGACTATAATGTTGGTATTTTTGGTTGACTTGACTTGCTTTTCAGAGGCTGCATCTTTAGTTTTTCTTCTTTTAACTCCTAATGAAGAAAGTTATAATTGCTAGTTCTGTCCAGTCCTCATCTTTTCTACCAAGCTTGGTAGTTTCATCTTTGTTTACAAATCTGTTATGAATTTGAATGTTTAACATGTGTGAATAAAAATAGCATCCACATGTATGTATGTTTCACCAAATATAGTTCACAAAAATAGGCACTTGTGCACAAAAATAGCCACTTGTGTATAGTTTTATTTTTAAAATAATACAATATATATTTGTATTATTTTTGTGTACACGAATACATTGGGTGATGTGTACACAATGTCAGCTTCATTGTATTTACAAAATTTTCTTATACATGAGGAGAAAGAAAGATGGACAAAAGAACTCTAATATTTGATGTATGAAACAGAAGATGGGCAATAAAGATAGTAGTTTAACATTGTCTATATGTACATGTGTTTGTCAACTGTACACATGTACACTGGTTTGCAAATGTCGTGTGTATATTTGTTTACAAATGTCCACATGTACATTGGTACATATGTGTATATTGTAGGCTTAAATTTGGCATGAACACATTTATCTGAAACAGAAAAACCAACGAAGCTTTATACGGCAGCAATGGCAGAGAACTTCGATGCCTCAATATACACTTGGAGATGAAGCTTATGCTCTTTGGGGAGATGCATAGAAGTTCGATGCCACAAAGCATGAAACACAGATGAAGCAGTTTGAGAAAGATCAAGAAGCTACTCATCTTTCTATTGTTATGTATAGGTTAAAACTTGGTAATTGCGTGTAACTTAGGATTTTTCTCTCTAATGAATAT